>NC_050179.1:32077401-32107401 GCF_008315115.2 Sander lucioperca | reverse complement strand
ATTTTCAGCCCCTCCATACTTTCACTACAATTCTAAATAAAGAACCTACGGTTCTCTCACACTGGCTCGCACTCATTAGCAGGTGTGGTGATTAATGATCAAAGACAGGCTTTATAAGTGCTGAAGGAACATTCATGATCTCTACAAATGATAGTGTAGTGGATAGGGCACATAACTTTGGTGTGGGAGATCCTGGTTCAAATCCCACTGGGTTACATCAGTGAATGTGTCCCTGATCAAGATGTCATTTCACTTTTTCAACTATTCTCACTACTTCAACTTATTCTTACGGATTTAAGCTATTCAACCAGTTTAGCTTTAACAATTCAGCTATATATGTTTTATTTTGGCTCTCCTCTCTTCTCTCCTTCTCTCTGTCCTCTCTTTCCTTTTGTTCAGCCCCATTCTTTTTACCTAATATATTTCACATCTCATATCAGCTAGATTGATGCTTTTTCGTTCTATGCAGTGTCTGATAATAATACAAAGTATTTCTTCTTTCAGCCGTTTTAGGTAATTCATTTAAACCTTTATCTTTGACAGTATTACAGTTCAGCTTCAAGCTTTTCTAACAATGTATTTTAGCTCTTCACTTGGGTAATGCAGTTTAGCTTCCAACTCTAACAATTTTCCTGATTTTTTAGCAGTGTAGTGCATTTGAGCTTTAAGATTTTTCGTACTATTTGTTTCATATTTCTGCATTTGTGAGTGATTATAGGTTAGAAAATATACTCAGACCTCACAATGTTCTACGTCTTTTGTCATTATTCAACTTTTGAAGCCAACAGTTCAGTTTTGCATAAGCTTTTAACTTTTTAATGAAATTCATACATATTAAAACAATTTCCACTTTTTCAACTATTCTCACTACTTCAACTTCTTCTGACTGATTTAAGCTATTCAACCAGTTTAGCTTTAGCAATTCAGCTATTCAGCATTTCCACGCATTTTCCGCAGGAAATGCATTTTCTAGTTAATGATAATAATCGGGTTATTTTGAAACCAGCAGCTAGCTAGCTAATGTTAAATGTTAAGCTTAGCTAGCTACTCGAAAGTGAGGTTAACCGTTGGTCGGTTCTGTCAGTTAACGTTAACGTGACTGGTGTTGTATCTTGACGTTAGTCTTTGTAGGTTAATTAACGTTAACATTACATGGTTTTACGAAAATGTTCTAAGACAGTTTGACGACAAAATAAAGAATAAATCATCATTTCAAACCCTCACTGGCTACCGATAGTCACATTCCGCCCAAATGGCTTTGCTTTACCATTAACATATATTTAAGAACAAAAGACTTTTAGGTGGCAAAGACGCTTTTTATCGTTCTCCTCTGACGCAGTCCAGCTAACGTTTCATAGCTAACGTTAACGTAAGTCAGAAGAAAAGACTTTTCGGCGGCAAAAACGCTTTTTTCTCCTCTGACACAGTAGTTTTATAGCTAACGTTAATGTTAGCTAGCTATCTCGATGGTCAACTGTAGCTAAGTACTGTTAGCTAGCTAAGTACCATGTCGTAACATGTAGAATGGCAATATGGGACATAATACTACTAATGTTTTAACTAACTAACCTGTTAACGTTAATAATGGCAATCATCAATGTCGAGTGTAGCTAGCTAATGTTGACAGAGTATGAACTTGGCTAGTGCTAACGGTAAAGTTAACTTCCAACTTTGAATATTAACACCACAAACACATTAAAAATGCACATAATTTACCTTTGAATTTACTTCGCTCCTCTTCAGTGACCTTTATTCCAAAACGAAGTAAGCCCGTGATTAAATCCTCCGTTGCTAAATGTCCAAGCGCCATCCTCCCAACTTTGATCGACACTGACGGAGACTGACAGTTGGATCACTGTCGATTCACTCATGTATCCTTCCGCGCTGAAGTATTTATGCTTCCGCCGAGTCGAGCTCTCGTTAGCATGTAGCTAGATCCTTTCAATAGAACACAACTTAAAGCGTTAACAATTATTTGTCTGTTTCATTCTAATATAAATAGGGTAAAGGGTTTGAAAATTAAATTCTTCAATAGGCTACTGTTTGTGAATATAAATATAAATTATTACATAGACCTACTCCTCATTAACATGATTAAAAATGATTCAAAGGGACACTTCACCAAAAAAACATTCTGATTTATTTTGCCATTGTCTACTACGTGAAGACATATGGCTACTCAAAGATAATTTACACAAGTTCAGATTATTATAGAAAATAGCACACTAACACATTAAAAGTTGCTGGGCAGAATTCTGATTCACTGTCCATCACATCAACAGTGTGTGTAGTAAAGATGTCCAGACGCTCATTAAACGATGCTTCCAAATGACACGTGAACAACTGAGGAACTTTTAATACATCGTTCCAACATAGTTAATACGTCGCTGCGATGTATAGATTGCGATCATAATAAGACGTCCAGACGCTCAATAAACGACGCTTCATTATGACCCGCGAACAACTGAGGAACTTTTAATACATCTCACCGACATAGTTAATACGTTGCTGCGATGTATAGATTGCGATCATAATAAGACCTCCAGACGCTCAATAAACGATGCTTCATTATTCTTCTTTATGACCCGCGATCAATTGCAGACGAAGCGATCAATTGCATACGTCGTGCCGACGTATGTGTGCTTACTGGGGAAATGTGTTTCTGAAAACATTTTATGTGAGAAACTGTCTTCATTTCAGATCAACAACGGTCAGTTTAAAAGACTTGTGAGCTTATGAGAGGGCTCGCCCACTTCTCGACGCCCTGCTTCTCCAAAGCAGTTGTTGCATACTCTTTTCCAATGGAAGTAGCTAGGTCCAAAAATCGCTAAAAGTAGCTAGATTCCCTCATACCCTCGTTTGCATATTGGTGACATCATTACACAATAATTTGCATAAAGCTTAGTGGTTGTGTCAGGTGCAGTGAGTCAGAGATCAAGAGCAAGATAGATAGAAAGAAATAGAAATATTTAGCCAAATAATCACAAACTCACTACTTATAATATATTATAATTATTACTCAGGAATATTTTAAGTAAATTTACAGAATTAGGCTGGCGCTCTGTGCTTTCTGCCTCACAGAAGTTGAATTAAATTGAGGTGGTGTTTTATTGTCTAACACTGCCATCTAGTGGCGAATACACACCATTAAATTAATATGTATACTATTGTACTGTATACAAGCTACATTTTTGTAACCTAAGCCTACAAAATGCCGATGTTAATATTGTCACTATAAATCAATGTTATTTCTTAAGCCCAATTCAGTGAATATTTTGTCAAATTAAACAAGGTAAGTTTAGTGGGGAAGTGTTTTCTCTCTTGCAATTATATGTTGGGTTTCCCCCCCTCAGAAAATGATGAAGTGGTAGCACCCAAATTTAGTTTGCGTTACATTTTATGTCTTGAGACGTACAAACGCCTTAAAGGACAATTCTGGCGCAAAACGAACTTAGGGGTTAATAACAGATGTGTACCCACTCGATCGCTCTCTGAGACATGTTTTCATGCTAATCGAATGTGTTTGTAGCTTGAAACAAGCTAGCACGGACCGCTGATTAGCTTACAACGCTAGTATTCGGGGCACAGGGAAAGTAAAAACAAAATGCTTATTATACCACTAAAAAGGCTCAAAATATCACCACACTTCAATGGTAGCATAATGAGGGTCCCTAAATGTTAACCGAAGCATTGACAACATTGTAAGTATACAGACAGTTTATTAAAAATATAGTTTGGAAAGACAGTAGCTCCCAAGACAGCGGCTGCCTGTATACGAGAACGCAACTGTCTTTAAAATCTATCTTTTTAATAAACTAAAAGAGGGCTTAATGTAGAGTTTGTTTTAAAACAGATTCAAAGAGTGTTAGTATGTAGTCCTCTACAGACACTGCGGGAACGCATGGGGCTTCAAAATCTCTGCCGGGTAGGGACTCAGTTAAACTGTGTAGACTGTGAGTTAAATTTCAAAACAAAACTTTATTCTAAATTTGTCACATACACACAGTACAATGTAGTGAAATTCCATTACTGCATAACCCATCCTAGGTATTAGGAGCAGTGGACAGCTATATACAGTACAGCATCCAGGGCAGTGGTGTAATCTAATGTATTGTAGTGGGTATACTGTACTGTATATATATTGGCCAGAATCTACCTTTTAGGGGTGGGGGGTCATAGTGGTGGGTCTGGGTGTCTTCCCCCAGGGAAGCATCAACGACTTAATTTCCTGCATTCTGACACACTTTTATGCACCAATTTACAGTGGAAATACCTTTATTAAGCCTATGTGAAGATGAAAAACAGATGATATTTCAAAATTATAAAGGAAAGTATGTTGTTGCGTGTCATTGGGCATTTTTAAGTGGGTATATGGAAATCCTGGAGCCTTCTTAGTGGGTATACTGCGTATACCTGCGTATCACATAGACTACACAACAGATCCAGGTGGCCACTTGGGGTTCAATGTCTTGCTCAGGGACACTTTGACATGTGGCCGGAGGAGCCGGGGATCAAACCACCAATCTAGTGGTTGAGGGGCAACAACATACCTCCGAGCCACAAGCCGCCCTGACATACTTTTTGTGCATTGTAGGAAAACATGTTTCTGGCTTGTGTGAATGTGGGTGTCTTGACATGCGTAAAAGATGTTTTCCTAGAATGTAGATAATAATAATAATAATAATAATAATATATTATATATATAATATAACTAGGGCAGAAAGAAAACTATTCTTTGTTAGGCTGGCAGAACTTGGAGTTTAGGCTTTTTCTGTTTTATCTTTGTTTGGACATAGTGAGAAACATCAACTGATCTCCAAAGCAGTTCCTATATGACACAGGACTGTATGTAAACATTTAGTTCACACTTTGACCTGTAGAGATCAGTAATACGCTTAACGGCGTCTACACTGCCGGAATCCTATAAGAAGAAGAAGAAGCCACTGGAATGAACAGGGCTCCGCTTCGAGCGCTGCACCAGCTGTCTTCATACACCCATGGTGTCACCTTCACAGTATTAATTTAGTCTCTGCAAAACGTTTTTGGATATCGTGGGAAATTAACGTCAATGTCCTGACACAGAGACCGATGGGAGACAAGGGTGTAGGACGATGATACATTGGTATGTAACTGGATTTATTTTCTATGACATGATGGCATTTCACTTTTAGTTTGCATGAATGTAAACTGATAGCTGGTTCAACGCGTATGTTATAAAGTAATAAGTTCAACCTGTTAGCTATGTGACGCTAACTGGCAGGCTATAACTTTGAGCTAACTGCAGTAACGTTAGCTAATTTACATTCACTCGTGTTTCCTGTTTATGGTATTACAAAGGAAAATTGTGATCCGAACTGTATCATTAACTAGTCTAATCAAGTTTATAAGTGGCAATAGGTTAATTCCATTTATTATTATTATTATTGTTATTTATTAAACTTTACATCGGTAACTCCGAAGTTGTAGGAGATGTGATTGTGAACCGGGTAAAGTTGTTTTTCTTTTCCAAAACGTTACTCAAGAGAGGTTGCACGGCTCTTCCGGGGTTCTTCCCGTGTAACTTTAGCTCCGGTGTTGCGTGTCCCTACTAGTTTTAAACTAATTGGTTTCCGTGTCATGTGTTTACCTAACAGCAGCAGTTGTGGCCTGCCTCTGTGTCCAGATTCGTCACACAATCCCAAACATATTAATGACCCAAGACCAGATGTTACCATAGACGGTATATAATGTTACCTGGATGTAAATGAATTAGTGACTGGAAGCAACTTTGGTAAAGTTAGAAATACATTCACATATTCGAACTTCCGAGATCTATAGCGAAATGTTATTATATCACAAACGACGCATCATTCCGTACCTACCGTAGTAAGGTTAACAACGAGCTACAAACTAATTTTCATCAAAACGAGCCGTCCTCCAACCTGGAGAAATAACAATGGTCTCTACGAGCACCCAGCGGTGAGACAGCAGTAAGACGAGTGCTTAGTATAGGGACCGTCTACAAACTACAACACCGAAAAGAGATACAACAAAAATATGTATTCATTTAATGATTAAATAAGGTAGTGTCTCCAAACGTACCTCAATTATAACTTGTCTCCTGCTAGTTATACTACAGCACTTACTTTTAAAAAATAAGGATATTCATAATTTTGGTAAATATTTTTTGGCAAAAATATTTAATATCTATCTATAAATTACAGGAACGTCTGTCTGTGTGTCTGTCTGTGTGTTATGCGCATATCTCACGAACCGTTAACCCCAATTTCCACCGGATGTGTAACGGCTGCGATCCGCTCCGGAACGGCGGCGGAGTCATTAGGTTTCCATTAAAGTCAATGTGTGTATTTCCACACGCCGGACGCCGGAGAGCTCCGCAGCAATTCAGCACACGGCAGATAGTGCGGGACAGGAAGTCGAGCACAGAAACAAAATAAACATCTAATTTATCTTATAATTTCATGCAAGGCTTTTATCTAGCATCACTGGTATGACTATTAAAAAAAAGATTAAACAAATGGATTAATTTACATATTTCAGTGAGTTTAGCATATTAGCAACATGTGGTTTGAGGTACTGTAGCTTTCATTTTGTAAAATACGTATTTAACTAGAACTGCAAGCTGTTATGACGGGGTCCAAGCCTCCCTGGCACCAGTCCCCCCTGGTGCAAGTCGCCCCTGATGACGCTCGGAGCCCACGAAAGTGGAGCCCGCGAAAAGGAGAACGCAAAGCACGACGGTGACGAGGCAAAAGCCAGGAAATTTCACTAAGTGCAACCTCCAAAGTCTGTAGTGAAATGCACATTTCCCATTCATTGAGTAAAAGGCTAAAATGCTTCTACCTCGATTATAGCGCCCCCTAAAGGCCGATCATCACCAAATCAGGTATAGAGCCGCAGAGTGGCATGTCGAACAATAATCTCAAGTTTTGTGATGATAGCATTTACTGCGGCAGAGATATTGCCATTGCAAATTTCCCATTTAAATGCATTGAGTTATAGTCCAAAACGCGTCTACGTTGATTATAGCGCCTACTAATGGCCGATCTTCGCCAAATGTAGTGCAGAGCCTCAGAGTGGGATGTCGAACAATAATACCAAATTTTGAAGGATCTGGACCAGTCCTGAAAATGGCACCCCCCCCATCATGTACGGTTTAGGCTGTAGTGTGACTTTTATCAATGGAAGAATAAGAAAAAGAAGAAGAATCCTTAGGAAAACAATAGGGTTCCACAGCTCCGCTGGATCTATGATTCCTAATAAAAACTCACTGGTGTTAACGTCACTAGTGTTACTGCTTCTCACGGTAACACCAGTTTTGAAAAACGTTTAAAATCCATTAAGCTCTCATTTATGTGGATAGATAAAGCCAAAGGGTTAACCAATACTGTAACCTAAGTTTAAATGTAAAAAACATTAAGTCATATTGTTATTCCAAACATGGGGCGTTTCTGTAGAACAGTAACGTTAACGTTACACAGCATTGGGTGCAACGTTAAGTCTTAGAACTGTCATGGCCAGCGTCCCTACTACTTCAGGCATTAAGCCACATGACCTCACACAAATGGCAAAGAAACTCTTTAAACTGATTTAGTCTCATAACAGTCTCCACTATCACATTTGATAATCCCAAGAGATCCAAGTGGTGGAAAGTATTGAAAAATGCTGAAATGGGTGATGCCAATTCTCCATTGCAGCCCATGTTAAGTGGAGACACTCCAGGTGAATAGGGGACATATTTTAACTGACACATATCACTATTACACTTCCCCACGTGATTATTTACATTAAGACAATATTGTTTTGTATTACCAGTTTTTTGAACTTTTATTTTGAATTATGTATATAAGGCATTATCTAATTAAATATGTCCTAATTTACATAAATAAAGGTATTTCGGTATTTTCCAACCTGGACCCTATTTTCCCATGCATTGGTTTCTAAATGATTAATGTGAACCAAAATCTCTGAAATCTTGAAATATTTAAAATCTTTGGTCCAGTATTGAGCGAGAACATCAGCAGTGTATGGGCTGCAGTGTAACCCTTTAGGACGAATGTCCAGCAGCAGTCTGCGTTCACTAAAAGTTTTTGTCGCTGACAGGCTCACATTATTATTCTAAGTGTCTGACATCATTATGGAAAGGATCCCTACAGAGATACAGCTTTAAGTTAAAGAGTAAGATCCTTTTTGTTTAACATGAAACAGCCCCGAAATCACCATCACCAAACCCACCAGACTCTATTGAAATAAACATACTTTTAGCGTGTATAGAGCCAGCATATTTTCAGATGTGAATGGGTGAATTAAGGGTTTATTTCAACCAAATCAGAGTGGTGATTTTTGGAACAGTGGAAGGAAGAACCAAGACGCCTTTTAATAGTTTTATTTTGTTTCTGTCAACTTTGAATGAAGTGTGTTTTACGATGGTACAATTACTGTTTATTTAAATGGAGTCTGGAGAAGATTAAAACATGTCCCTTTTGGATGGTGTTTTCGGGACATTGCACAATCATCGTCTCACTGCATACTGTGAATAAACAAAATGGGGACCCGCTCATCAATACATAGGGCTGCTAGTAGTCAAAAACTGCACAGGGTACCTTTTTATGTTCCTTTTTGCACACGTTGTCTCACTTTGTATGCTTACTGTTTTTCACAGAACAGTCCATGACATCAAGACGCAGAGGAACAGAAGGATGAGCTCACTGCACAGGTTGGTGACATATTGTTATTGATGCTGAGGCTTAAATGTCATTCATGTGCAAACTGTCTGAAGTTCAATGATTGCCTTAGGATTTGTGATGCAGGTGTTAAACAAATCACTCTAGGCTTTTTTCCAATTTAAAAATATTTTAATTAAAATCTTAACCCTCTTTATAAATGTTTATTCACAAAACTACTACTAACTAGTTTATGTTAAAATAACGGCTTAAAAATTGGGATGCTACATTGACTTGTAATAGGGATAATGGTGCCTCTGTCATTTGAATGCCTGTTCTGGCACTGTGTACGTTTCTCTGGTGAGTGGCTACGATATCCCTAGAGTATAAAGTAGGGCTGTTACGATAACCGCATCACCGCAATACTGCACCCCATTTTATTTAACTTTTTGCTGGTGAAAGTTACAGAAGAACAGATGTCGTGTGATATGAAATATAATGAAAGCAACAATCATTGTTATCCTCATCGACTGTCTTCTATCCTATATTTAAGAGATAATGGAGAAAAAAAAACTTAAGTTGCTCGTCACTTCAGCTTTGCACAAGAGGATGGACTAAATGGATTAAATATATGGGGGATTTATTTTGTGTGTCAGATTATTATGAATTATTTCTACAGGTAACGTTTAATATAATAGGCTACACGATAGGGAAGGCAAAGACATTTCTCCGTTCTCAGCTGAGGTTGACACATTAACGTTAAAGCTGCATTGTTTACCATTACACATTAGCCTAGCAGCTAGCAGAGTTTCCTTCTGCTTATAGCTTAATCCCAACAAAACTGCACGGTTAAATTTCAGCCTGCATGCACGTTTTCTAGCCTAAAACAGAAAAGCTTATTTTGGTAGAGAGAGCAACAAGTTAGTGGACTGCTGAGTCGCCCTTTCTGCTCAGCTGCTGGACCGCTGTGCAGCGAAGTAAACTGCTTTTTAAAGTTGTAGTCCGTATGATTTGAGTTAGGTTGTTACTAGCGGCAGCTTTGGCGGAGATGTAATTGCAGGCGGGCCTCTGGGACCTCATCTCCCAGAGTTCCTTTCAAAAAACAAACCGTGTTGACTGCATGGCGTCGTTAGATTGGCAGCTCTCCCCTGCACAATGCCTTCACATGCTCCAGTCCACACTGATAGCAGTTTAGTCTAAGATGAGGTACGAGCTAATACATCCATGAAGATGTGAGCCGTGTGGGGACATGCCCAGCGGTGGAGATGATAGAGCCGGGGAGGCGGCGGCTAGTTTACGTGGCTATCTGTGCTAACACGGTCAACAGGGATAACTCAGCTAGTGGGATTACTTACCGAGGGGGTCGGGGAGGCACGATGTTTTCTGCAGTTAAGCAGTCTTGTCTGCGTTAGCACTGTTGACTGTGTTAGCATGGTTAGCCACGTAAAAACAAGTGGAGCCAGTGCATGCCCATCCTGGGTAACGTTGGTGCCAAGCAGTGGCAGGCATCTAACCAATGTGACACCAACACCTTACTAACCACTAAGGCAAAATGTGAAACAACCTTAGATGATGAAGTGGAGGTTGAGAAAGAGCGGGCAGCATGCACCGCCTTCCCCTTATCTGCCTCACCCTTATCCGCCTCACCCGGGGAGGAAAGGGCCAGAGTGCTGCGCCTCACAATGGCTTTTTCCCATTCAATAGAAAATCCTTAATTAGGTTATTATATGGCGGAGGAGTAAACAACGCTGTGGAAAGGCAACTATGATTTAAAAACGGGAATAATAAAAAACAAACATTTTCATTTTCACTTTTACCGGAGGCTGTATTACCGAGGGTCATCAGCGCTGCGCCCGGGCTCTGGAGCACCAGAGCCGGCTTGGAAGCCGATGAAGGATCGGCGGTGCCCCATATCTGTGGTAACCAAACTTCACTGGTGAGACAAACGTGTGACGGTCAGGAAGACGTTTTGGCAGGGGGAAAAACTGATCAGAAAATGTAATGGAAAGTTGTAGAAATGTAGTGGAGTAGAAAGTATAGATAATTGCTGCAAAATGTAACGAAGTAAAAGTCAAAAGTATGCACTATTGATTCTACTTAAGTAAAGTACAGATACGTGAAAAATGTACTTATAAGTACAGTAACGAAGAATTTGTACTTTGTTACATTCCACCACTGCATTTTGGCCCTATAAATAGCACAATCAATCACCAAGTAATGCAGGATTTAATCAGTTTAATTGCTGATGTAAATTGCCGTGTTAGTGTTTCTTTGCATACTATGATTGATGATCAACAAATGATCAGAAATACATTCCAGTACAATACTATCATTGTAAACGACTGTAGAATTAAATAAAATGCAGTAACCAATTATTTGGAGCAAATTGTCATCACTCAAATGTGCGTAAGACTGCTCCTGAGTGTTCGTAGATTTTGTTCTTAGCTAAGAACAAATCCAAGATAAGAAAACATTAGTGAATGTCAGAATCTTCGTAAAAAGTGCGTAAGTGGGGTTTAAGAACACATTTCTTAAGAACGGTTGGTGAATGAGGCCCATTGATCTGATCGCCAGTCTGACAGGCTACATTGAACACGTAATTGGATATAACATATTATGGATTTGCGGAGTGGCTTTCACTTTCATCAGTGAAACTACACCGACGCTGACGTGCTGACATGTTTCTGTGGTGATGGCGTCTTGCTTCGGTAGCGCGACGCAGTTATATTATTGCAGCTGTTCTCTGCCAATAAACTCAGCTACCATGTGAGGCAGATCTAGGATCCGTTTGAATAATCCACTTTGTGAGGAAAGGGGGTTGTTGACTGTGGGATTTCATGCATTCTATAAAGATTGTGAACAATGGCAACTGAACAAACGTGTGCGATGTGTTGTGTTTTCCAGACAGCTGAGTCAGCTCCGCGGAGCATGGAGATGGAGGAGGGTGGAGGTTTCTCTGTACCCAGCCACTGGCTTCCACTGCAGGACCTTCTGCTCCACTACCTCAGGACCAGGTGCACAACTCGGTTTAAAGCTCGATGACTTGATGATGACAAAATGCTGCTTTCATAAAACTACAACTGTAAAAAGCTTTCTTCAGTGTGAAAAATACAAAATGTTTATTTTAGCAGTTTAGATTTCATTACGATTTCATTCCCTTGAGTTTTAGCAATCAGTCGAAGGCTGCAGGACAGCAGTAAACATGACCATAGTGTATTTATGAAAAAAATACTATAATGCTGTTTTTCCACTGCGTGGTACAGCTTGATGCGACTCTACTCAACTCACTCTTTTTATGCCAGAGGCATTATGTTTTTGTGGTCGTTCCATTCTCGTGAATGTAAAATCTCTGGAACACCTGGAGGGAATTTCTTTAAATTTGGCCCAAAGTCCACTTGGACTGAACTGATACGATTTTGGTGGTCAAAGGTCACCATGATCTCACAAAACACTTTTTTTTGCCATAATTTAAGAATTAATACACTAATTATGACAACATTTGTCACAAATGTCTAATGGGATAAAGTGATGGAATTTTATACCCCACAGGTCAGCCTCACTGTGACATCATAATGTTCTGCTTTTCTGGCCATTGTTCACCGCCATAACTCGGGAACACAAGGGGACATTGTGATCATATTTCACCATATATATATATACAGCATTTGGTCGGATGCTGAATTGGTGACACTTATCTTGGGTGCCAACCTTCTAACTGTGGTGATTGTATAGATGTTCTAGGCTGCCCGGCTGTCAGATTTGTGTGACGCATCCACGTTTCGCCAAAAAATTTTCTTAATAAAAAAAATCTGGAAATACTTGAATGAAGGAGATAACCAAAAAGGTTCTTACTAAGTGTGGTAATAGTCATGCAGTGAATCAATTATGGATTAGTTGAATTGAGTGACAATTGATTATCAATCAGTTATCATGCAAGTATCAACAGTATTACTTATTACAAAAACAAACACTTCTTTTACACCCTGCTTTGGATTACAGTGAGGAAAATAAGTATTTGAACACCCTGCTATTTTGCAAGTTCTCCCACTTAGAAATCATGGAGAGGTCTGAAATTGTCATCGTAGGTGCATGTCCATTGTGAGAGACATAATCTAAAAAAAAAAATCCAGAAATCACAATATATGATTTTTTAACTATTTATTTGTATGATACAGCTGCAAATAAGTATTTGAACACCTGTCTATCAGCTAGAATTCTGACCCTCAAAGACCTGTTAGTCTGCCTTTAAAATGTCCACCTCCACTCCATTTATTATCCTAAATTAGATGCACCTGTTTGAGGTCGTTAGCTGCATAAAGACACCTGTCCACCCCATACAATCAGTAAGAATCCAACTACTAACATGGCCAAGACCAAAGAGCTGTCCAAAGACACTAGAGACAAAATTGTACACCTCCACAAGGCTGGAAAGGGCTACGGGGAAATTGCCAAGCAGCTTGGTGAAAAAAGGTCCACTGTTGGAGCAATCATTAGAAAATGGAAGAAGCTAAACATGACTGTCAATCTCCCTAGGACTGGGGCTCCATGCAAAAAAATCATACATTGTGATTTCTGGATTTTTTTTTTTTTTAGATTAACTATTTATTTGTATGATACAGCTGCAAATAAGTATTTGAACACCTGAGAAAATCAATGTTAATATTTGGTACAGTAGCCTTTGTTTGCAATTACAGAGGTCAAACGATTCCTGTAGTTTTTCACCAGGTTTGCACACACTGCAGGAGGGATTTTGGCCCACTCCTCCACACAGATCTTCTCTAGATCAGTCAGGTTTCTGGGCTGTAGCTGAGAAACACGGAGTTTGAGCTCCCTCCAAAGATTCTCTATTGGGTTTAGGTCTGGAGACTGGCTAGGCCACGCCAGAACCTTGATATGCTTCTTACAGAGCCACTCCTTGGTTATCCTGGCTGTGTGCTTCGGGTCATTGTCATGTTGGAAGACCCAGCCTCGACCCATCTTCAATGCTCTAACTGAGGGAAGGAGGTTGTTCCCCAAAATCTCGCAATACATGGCCCCGGTCATCCTCTCCTTAATACAGTGCAGTCGCCCTGTCCCATGTGCAGAAAAACACCCCGAAAGCATGATGCTACTACTCCCATGCTTCACAGTAGGGATGTTGTTCTTGGGATGGTACTCATCATTCTTCTTCCTCCAAACACGGTTAGTGGAATTATGACCAAAAAGTTCTATTTTGGTCTCATCTGACCACATGACTTTCTCCCATGACTCCTCTGGATCATCCAAATGGTCATTGGCGAACTTAAGACGGGCCTTGACGTGCTGGTTTAAGCAGGGGAACCTTCCGTGCCATGCATGATTTCAAACCATGACGTCTTAGTGTATTACCAACAGTAACCTTGGAAACGGTGGTCCCAGCTCATTGACCAGCTCCTCCCGTGTAGTTCTGGGCTGATTTCTCACCTTTCTTAGGATCATTGAGCCTTGCATGGAGCCCCAGTCCTAGGGAGATTGACAGTCATGTTTAGCTTCTTCCATTTTCTAATGATTGCTCCAACAGTGGACCTTTTTTCACCAAGCTGCTTGGCAATTTCCCCGTAGCCCTTTCCAGCCTTGTGGAGGTGTACAATTTTGTCTCTAGTGTCTTTGGACAGCTCTTTGGTCTTGGCCATGTTAGTAGTTGGATTCTTACTGATTGTATGGGGTGGACAGGTGTCTTTATGCAGCTAACGACCTCAAACAGGTGCATCTAATTTAGGCTAATAAATGGAGTGGAGGTGGACATTTTAAAGGCAGACTAACAGGTCTTTGAGGGTCAGAATTCTAGCTGATAGACAGGTGTTCAAATACTTATTTGCAGCTGTATCATACAAATAAATAGTTAAAAAATCATATATTGTGATTTCTGGATTTTTTTTTTTAGATTATGTCTCTCACAGTGGACATGCACCTACGATGACAATTTCAGACCCCTCCATGATTTCTAAGTGGGAGAACTTGCAAAATAGCAGGGTGTTCAAATACTTATTTTCCTCACTGTATATCAATTAAGCAAAAAGGGTTGGAAGGATTTTAAAGGGTAACTACTTTTTTTTTTTTTTTTAAACCTGGACCCTATTTCCCTATGTTTTTGTGTCTAAGTGACTGATGGGAACAACAGTCTTTGACATTGCCAGAGTTAGGGTTAGTAGGAGACAGGGTTAGTAATTGTGGTTAACAGTTAAAAACAATATTATTAAAACAAAAATAAAGTTATAAAACTTTTTTGCATGATAACAAAATAGGCTATACAATCTATTTCCTGACTGCTTTAGTAACTTTTCTGCTCATGTCTCTCACATGAAGCTTCGTGAAGCATATTATTAATTTTCTGAGGCCACCAGATGGTACTCTTGGTGTAAAGAAAAAGGCTCAAGGAATCAAGTGTATCTCGCTGCAGCCTGCGGGAAGCCCCGCCCACATCCAAGTCAGCCATTTTTCGTTGCTTACGTCACTCCCCATACGCTCGAACGGACCAAGACAGCCTGTTAGCATTTTTTACTATGAAGGAAATTATTTGGATAAATGCCATGTTTTCATGAATGGCAATTCAGTGTGATGTCAGCCCTTAGTAGCAGAGAGTGCCATCTAGTGGGCTCAGGAAATAAAGCAAGTGGTGTGACTATCACTAGTAAATACACAATTTTTTTTCTCTCTATTACAGCAGAATCCATAGAGATCCACAAGAGGAAGCTCTTCCTGTGGTTCAGCCACCTTCCTCGGGAGGAAAAACTATTTTGCGGGTACTTCAGCCCCGAGACCATGCATGTGGATCCACTGATACTGGAAAGAAAAGCTGAAGAGAAGGCAGGACTGCTCAGTTCCGTTCTCCAAACCCAGCCCCCCTCCTGCCCCTCTGTGACTGTGGAACAGCTGTTTGATCCCACTGATGCCTGGAGGGACGGCCGGGGGCTCAATGTGCTGCTGTACGGGGCCGTGGGAACAGGCAAAAGTACAGTGGTCCGAAAGCTGGTGCTGGATTGGTGCACAGGGACCACCCTGTCCCACTTCAAGCTGCTGGTTCCTTTCTCTTGTGAGGACCTTGGCCAACTGTCAAAGTAAGACAACCTTCTATTAATCAGTGGCATTTTTCACCGTTGTCTTATGTCACATATATCTGATATCTTGAATTTGGTAATATAGTAAGTAATATAGAAAGTAATCTATCTATAAATTGCAGGAACGTCTGTCTGTCTGTGTGTTATGCGAATATCTCTCGAACCGTGGATTTCAAACTTGACAGGTGTCTAGGGGCACAAGTAAGTGCAGTGCCAAGTTTTACGTTGTTTGGATTAGAAATGCAAAAGATATCGTTAAATATATATATATATATATATATATATATATATATATATATATATATATATATATATATATATATATATATATATATCGCTAAAAGAAGCACACATTGGCTTTTGCTGCTCTAGCTGCTGGCCACTCCCCCTCTCACCCTGAGGATCAGAAACAGAGAGCAGCGGAGCTTTGGCAGCTAAAATGTGACATACACCTCAGACCCACAAAAATGTGCAAAGTTGCACTACTTTGGACTGTCTTTGACTTTGAATAAACAAACGACAATTCCCGAATTTAAGGACGTTTCAGAATCCCGGACAACCAGACATGTGCAGACAGAGCGTGATGCCACTTATAGGCAGGCTATCTATCTTATAAAGTGAGACGTATCTGTATATAGCCTACAGTATGTGTGTCCGTGTTTAGGGGCGTGTTTGGGGGGGGAAGGTAACCTGCACATCAGCAGACGCCGCGGCGGGGGGGACTCTTTTCCTGCTGTTAAATTGCTGTGAGCTGGCAGAACATAACGTAATCTCGGAGATTATTCCTTCAGAGTTGTACCGGGCAGATACATCAGTTTTCATCAGACTTGCCCTGGGTCGGGTTAATTAAGTCGCCAAAATACCCCCGTGAATCAAATCCCCTACTTCACCGTTAACCGTCAAGCCACTAAAAATGTTGCTGAAATGTTAAATTCCTTAACGATCCGTCTCTCTCTCTCTCTCTCTCTCTCTCTCTCTCTCTCTCTCTCTCTCTCTCTACGCACACTCACGGTCCGGTTCTGGTGGTTGATTAACGCAGATATGTGCTGATTAGCTCTCATAACGGGCCGGTGGGTAGCACGCTGCCATGAGTCCATGACGCTAATGTCTGATTACTCCACATTTTCATTGTTATGATATTTTGTGATTACATTCTGAATCTGCAGCATTTTCGGGCAGATACATCAGTTTTCATCAGACTCGCCCTGGGTCGGGTTAATTAAGTCGCCAAAATACCCCCGTGAATCAAATCCCCTACTTCACTGTTAACCGTCAAGCCACTAAACCTCTATGAAAATGAACATGTCTGCTGAAATGTTAAATTCCTTAACGATCCGACACGAGACAACACCGTCTCTCTCTCTCTCTCTCTCTCTCTCTCTCTCTGCACGCACACACGCACACACATGGTCCGGTTCTGGTGGTGGTTGATGAACGCAGATATGTGCTGATTGGCTCTCATAACGGGCCGGTGGGTAGCACACTGCCATGAGTCCATGACGCTAATGTCTGATTACTCCACATTTTCATTGTGATATTTTGTGATTACATTCTGAATCTGCAGCGTTTTCTGTCAGGTAAATATAGTAGTAATGTCTTCCTCTGATGCTACTGTAGAAGTAGCCTACACTGTAAGTCAGTAGTAGGCTATACAGTGGAGTTGCATATTAAGTGGTGTGGGGTCCTTCTGTAAGTAATTTGGGGGTACAATTTGGTTTTGATGAATTCTACAAGCAGCAATACCACAGGCCAAGTAATCGCCCGTTCCAAATGGGCACATCTTCAACGGGCACTGCACTAGTATAAGTCAATTCCCCCAGCATCAGAGCTAATCAACACAATCAAATTATACAATAATCTAGGGCTGGGTGATATGGCCTAAAAAAAATGTTTTCACAAAAATCCGATTTAGGATTTAAATCGTTTCCCAGATTTTAGACCACAGTAAAAGGAAACCGCAAGACATTAGTACAAGTTAAACTATACAGACAGAAGTCAACAAGACACCATACAGACAGCTAGAGCAACAAATAAGCTTTCTCAGTAAGCCATGCAGAGCTACAGGAAGCAGCAAGACATTAGCACAGTTACACATCAGCAGTATCTACATTCAGTATAAGAAACCATGCAAGCATCAAAACCATAGACTGTATATATTAGTGGACAGCGCATCCGGTTCAGCAAAATGCGGCAAATGCGGAAGTGCCTTAAACCTGCATTCTATCTGAATTCCAGAGGGCGACACGTGCGGTTGCAAAAAGGAGGTCCGTTTCTATAGAAGTCTATGGCGAAATGACCCACTTCTCACTTGATTTATTACCTCAGTAAACATTTCAATTAAGAGTTTATATTCTCAATCGCTAGTTTTAAGTCTTCTGCAACACAGAATGATGGTCATTTTTTGAATTATGGTCTCGTTGATTTTAAAATCGGCGATAAAGCGGGGGATGTTTTAGGGCGTGGCTATGATGTGATTGACAGTTCGTGGCCTGTCAATCATGACAGAGGTTGGTTTAGCAAAGCTTATCCATGGCACGTAAACTTCACTTTGGGGGTTGACCAGCTTTCGTCTTCGTGACTGTGACACTTGGTCGCCTAATAATGTCTTGTTCAACGTTCGGTTGTACGACAAGACACTCAAAGGAGTCGGCAGTTCAGTTTTTCCGGTAAGTAACGTTACATTTTGTTTTAATACCGTTTTTCGTTAGCCAACGTTAGCATCCCAATGAATATCAGTTAGCTAGCTAGATTGCACCTTGCTAACCAAGCTAGCGGGCTAACTAATAACGTTATGCAGACCAGACCGTATAAACGGATTAAAATTAATATATTTAACGTTACAGTCGTATACAGTAGGTATGCACAACGGTCTCGCCGGTAATCTGTTTTTAACCATATGTGATGTTATTGCTAATCGATGCACATGTAATGGTAATGTTAGCTTAAAGTCAAAGCCTGATATAGCTAACGTTATAGTGCAAATTCATATAAATCCTATTCGTACGGGATCAGAATCATTTTGGGACCGCGTGTGATTTAGAAAGTACCCCCTCACATCTGAGTTTTGTGTGGAGCATTCGCACGGGACAAGCGGAGACTGCTTTTACTTGAATATACTGAAATACATGTACCCCGCCCGAGAGTTGGGCAACGTTACCCGGAGGTGCCCGAAGGACAGGCACAGACACCCACACAGCATCACCGTCACCCTCACCTCGGACAAAGCCGCGCTGGGGCGCGTCGACGGACGGGGCAGTAGGCCAGAATATCCGTTTTTGCAATAAAATGTCGCACATGAAAAAATATATATATTATTGTAAAGTTACATAAGTGTTCTATCTTGAAAAATCTTCAGTTCTGCAGCCAAATGTATTGTATAAAGCACCAGGTTCAATATTCTTTTCTCAAAATTCTAAATACATTATTTCAGACTGTTAATGTACCTAACAAGCATGCTGCAGGAGTTATTAACCACTGTTGCTGATGCTGTTACACTGAGGTCTTTCTTCCACTTACTGTAGTTGTGTCTGCTAATCTATTTGAAGACCTTCTGTCAGCACATTAGTCTGTTTTAAGTCACATGTTGCAATCTATATTTATAAATTCTGTTTATTACTAAAATGTACATATCACTAAAAATGTGTTGCGTACAATACACATTGTCTAAGATAAATTTGACATGTAGGAGTAGGTTTACTTAATATTGCATGTCCTCAACTGAAGCATGCCTTCATGTACAAGCGCATATATTAATATAAATCATTGTGATCTACCATGCCTTAACTACATGTTTGTCTTTACAAAGGTATCCACACTGAAAACTGAATGACCAGAGCCTACAGAAGGAAGACCTGGTGTATAGAGCAGCGTATTTGGTGCCATTCATCTGGTTGTGGAAAACAGATTGCATTGACCACATCCGAAGTTCTCAAATGTGTTCTGATTATAACGATGCCAGAAAATCATTTTTGGTTCAGCTTCTTCTGCTGAAAGGACAGACCAACTTTTAGCACTTTAGCAGTCACTGGTATTTAGAGGTTCAAAATGTGAGTCCTGTAATAGATGTGTCCTCTTGTGGTACTGTTAGGCCTGCTGCTCCTAGGTAGCTTCTCTGTCTCTCCTCCCTCCCTCCCTCCCTCCCTCTGTCTGTCTCTCCTCCCTCCCTCTCTGTCTGTCTCTCCTCCCTCCCTCTCTGTCTGTCTCTTATTGCAGGAGTGGAGTCTAAAGGGTGGGAGTCTGTGTTCCAGCTGCCTCTCATCTACCACAATCAACCAACAATTTGTGATAATACTTTTGTTATAATGAATTTGCAATAACCCTACACAGATTAAACAGCACCTAGTGCATTTTCAATTACCTACTAAACACTTGACTATGTATGTCAAAATAAATGTCTATAAATTAATCTAAAAGGATTTTGGTGAAGTGTTTTCATGGTGATTAAAATTGACAAGTACATAAAGACACACAAGAAAAGCACAAACTACATTTTCCTGATCCTTCTTTGTCAACATTCAAATATGGTAACATTTGAGAAATCATTTTTGTTGATTAAAGCCAAAATAGACACTTTTAATCAATTACAAATTCTATCAAATTACCAATGTCTTCTTGTATGACTACAATATTGTGTATGTTCCTATAGTTGCTTCAGAAAAACAAATGTAGCTTTAGAAAGACCTTTATTTCACATTGAAATGGGCATTAACTACAAAAACTACATAAACCACAACACTGGCAATATTTTTAAGATTATGTTAGGGTTAGGGGTTAAATTGATGAATTAAATAATGTAGTTCACCTTTTACAATCCGGTGTACATTCCACACATAAAACACTGCTGTGGGTCAAGGTAAGACATGTCTGCATATGAAAAAAAAGGGTAGTTGAATCACTAGTGTCACATTGTTAATTACAGTAGAAATGGTTGACATTACAAACCACAATATAAAAATATAGCTTAACATATAAAGCTTAAAGCACTTGTGCAGCACTCTGTTCAGTCAAGTCCAAATGCCTGGGTAAAGAAATAAAAGCTGCCTTTACAATTACAGTGAGCATAGTGTGACAGTCTTTTGGTTGTCTGTAATGCACAGTGGAAAAAGAAAAAAAAACCCTGCGAGCCTTGTTGATCTTCCCCGGATTGTTAACAGCCCTCCACCTGCATCTCTGGGTGATGCCAGAGAAGATGGACTTCCTTCTGAGGTATCGGGTGGGTGCACATGCCATCGTGGCTCTCCACACTCCTATTTCTGAAAGAAAGAGTCATCAATTTGAATTTGAGCCCCTCATAGTTAAATATATATGCACACTAGCATGTAACTGTACTTCATTAATTATCGGGGGAGAATACAGATGAATCAACAACAGTCTATTGTTCTTTAGTGTAACTTTAATTTAGTTAAAGCAGCCATATTATGCTCATTTTCAGGTTCATAATTGTATTTTAAGGTTGTACCAGAATAGGTTTACATGGTTTAATTTTCAAAAAACACCATATTTGTGTTGTCCTACAGTGCTCTCTCTCACTGCTGCAGATCCTCTTTTCAGCTGGTCTCTGTTTTAGCTACAGAGTGAGACCTCTTTTCTTCTTCTTCTTCTGTACTATCTTTGATTGCACTGCACATGCCCAGTAGCTCAGATGTAGATCATGTCAGCTAGCTAGCTCCATAGACAGTAAAAGAAAGGCTGTTTCTACAACTTTGGTCAGTTACAAGGCAGGATTAGCTGGGAGACTTCTAAATGAGGGCGCACATGGAAGTAGTTCTTTTGTAGATTATGGTGAACTTGTGTGTGTTGTAGCAGTGCTTTGCTATTGAGAACGAGGTAGCATGCTAGCGTTAGCATGCTAGCGTTAGCCATAACGTTAGCATGCTAACGCTACGAGCTAATGGTTGCGGTTAGCCTGCTCGTTTCGGCTTGTGATGTCACAAGCCGTGCCGATTTTGAACAGCTCACCCAGAGACTGAAGGCAGGACACATTCAGAAACCGTATCTCACTCTAAACAGCATGGGTGGATTTTTTTCAAAGTTTGTATGTGTGTGGAAGCACCAGAGACACAACATAACACCCCAAATCCCAGAAAAAGTGATTTTTTCATAATATGGGCACTTTAAATGATCTTATTTCTGCTAACGTTAGCTCTTAAAAGCATGTAAAGGCTAATTGTGCCAACCATAGACTGATGGAGCAAACAGTAGCAAGACATTATCGGTGCATTATGGTTGTTACAGTTAACCAAACGTTCTAAGAAACTTTGTTATACATCTGCTAATACTTAGTGTTAGATAATGATAAGCATTAACAATCCCCGTTTTGCATTTCGCTGACACTACGTTTAAATTAGGACAACGTAAACTTCCATTTGCAGAAAATTAACGTTAGCATTTTTTACCAGTGGCTAGCTAACGTTACAGACAATTTACATGGTAACTTCAGATACATTTACTTTACAATGTGACTCATCTTATATGTAATATAACTATTGGACAAAGATATATTTAAAACCTAGCGAAGCTATATCTTACCTCGAATTATGTATGCTAGCTTTCAGCAACAGTTGCATCCAGATTGCCAGTGAACGTGTGTAAGGTAACGTAGAGTGTAAGCAGCGTTGCCAACTCCAAAAAAAACAGTCAGACACCGCCCAATAGTCTATGGCTCCTCCCTCACTCCTCCCTCTCGTCTAAAAACGTCACATCCGCAACCAGGATGGCTGCGCCCATAAACGCAAACTCGACGACGGATAACTGATCTCCACAAACCAATGGGTGACGTCACACATGCTCTGTCCATTAATATATACAGTCTATGATCAAAACACAGCCAAGCAACACAGACCCGAGCCATCTTCTTGCACCGTTCAACCATGCAAAGAAGTAACAAGCAGTAATAAAAAGATGAAGGGAGGCGTTAATAAGATGGTAACATAGTTAAAATACAAGTTAATTTTTGATACATACCCAAGAAATGCAGAGCGGGCTATATTTGACACCAAGCAAGACATCAAACATAAAACATGTTAGCAGCAGGTCAGCAGTGCTAACAACAATAATATAAAATTACCAGGAGATTAAAAATGTTCAGAAGTCTGACTTTCCAAGAGGCAGGCCTTGAGACTTTGTGTGAAGTTATGGTAGGTGGTGCAGTTTCTTGTCATTTGGTGTTCCACCTATTAGAGGCTCTAACAGAAAAGCATGATTGACTAAAGGAGCTGGACCTGTAAAGGGTTACACAGTCCCCTCTCAGAACAGACCTAGTGGTTCTATTGTTAGAATTTTTTTGCTTAATAAAAATATTGAGTGATGGAGGAGCTTTGCCATTCAGGATCTTGAACATTAGTCAGGTGTCATTGTATTTGATTAGATTTTCCCAACTAAAGGCTGATTCTGCGTCAAATCGACAGCGTACCCTCACAGACCCCTCTGTGTCGCGGCGAACCCCCCTCCGAGCCCTCCGCCGTAGCTCAACGTGCACCTCCAAAAATGTGTAACTTTGCGTCAAGGCGACACAGGCCGCAAGGACTGTGATTGGTCAACTCGTCCTGTGTGTTGATAGTTGGTGTTTCAAGCAGCCTACTGTGGGGAGTAGCAACGTGCTAGTTCACTGACAAGCTTTGCAAATAAACTCCGACATATTTTGGTTACAATGATGGGGTTATCCGTTTGTAAAGTGTCTATACGTCAGTAACGTTTTGAAATTAGCACTTCGCCAGCAAGCAGTACTTTGTGGGCAGTTGTGCTAAAATTTGCTTGCTAACATAACATAAACTGGCTGGCAGACACCTCGCAAATAACCTCAGACTTATCACCCCCTAGCGTTAAGGATGGTGAACTCCGAAAGGGTCACGACGCCGTAGGAGCTACGGCATAGCTACGGCGTGGAGTTGATGCAGAAGCATGAAACAGCCTTAAGGATGGCATATTTGTTAAGAATTTTACAGTGGTGATAAGTATTGTTTTTTCTGTCTAGCACTTTGAGGGCCTGTTTATACAGAGAGAGAACAGGCTTAAGGGTTGTATCTTTTGCTGGCGTCCAGTTTGTCATAAAATATAGTAGATGGGGGGTGATCATTAAATCCAAATATGATTTTGCTGCTGAACTTGTTAGTCAGCTTGGCTAGATTGTATTTAGTTATTCGCATTACTTTTTTCACTTGTTTTTTGAAAGACCAGGTGGAGTCAAGGATGATACATCTCAGTATTTGACATGAGAGACAATTTGAATATTCTCACCAGACACATATACTTTGTGATCACAGTCAGATGCGGAGTGTGTCTTTGTAAAAAACATGCAGACAGTGTTCTTACATTTAGACACCGGTGAAAGTGCGTTTCAAGTTTAAAAGCTGCTTCTTTTTTGGTTTTTGCATGGACGTATATTATAGTATCATCTGCATACATCTGAACTTCACACCCTGTACAAATCGATGGCAAGTCATTTACGTATAAGCTAAACAAGAGAGGTCCTAAGATGGAACCCTGGGGCACACACATCTCATTGATCATAAAGGGTGATGATGTTTCACTACCCACCCTTACACATTGAACCCTATCTGCAAGATAGGACTTCATCCAATTCAGCATGTTAGAGGAAAAATTAAAATTGGCTAATCTAGAAATGAGTATTTAATGATTAACAGTATGTATTAAATGCCTTTTTAAAATCCACCAATTCACACCAAGAAAAGTGATCCGGCAATTCTCCGCACGGTGGTGTGGCGCGGGGGGAGTGTCAATGAAACGGCCCATTTGTGTGACGTCCTATTGTGTTCTTAAACCCCCCCAACAAAGCACAAGTTGACTTTATATTTCACAATTACGGTCTTCCGTCAGATCGTTTATAGATTTCGACGTTTCTGACCGCACTTGAAGGCAGCTTTATTTCACAGGAGAGAGAGAAAGAAAAGAGAAGAGCGAGATATAGCGAGTGCTTTGTTGTTGAAGGAAACATTCAGCTATTACACAAACTCCCAGGCAGTTCAGTGCTTGTGTTTTGTTCTTTACCCTCATAGTGTTTTAAAACCTTCTTGTGGCAGCGATCAGGGATGGAAATTAACTTTATTGTTCACCTGCCAAATCTACCAGCCATTCTTTTTTTAACCGGCAAGTGTGTAACTGCATGTAAAAATATAACAAGATCTATAATACTCAAGCATGTTTATTTCATAAGGTCTTTGGGGAAATACTAACATTCTCTCTCTCTCTTAGCACACACATAGTGTTTCTACTAGAATGTATAGTCTTTGGATCAGAATAAAGTCTGTTTTACTACTGTGAGTCTGTTCAGCTTTAACGTTACAGATATCACACAGAGCTAATGAACAATTCAGATAAATAACACATTTTGCAATGTGCATCTCAACACATTTTAACTCCCTATGACCACTACTACTGTCATTACTAAACATTGTTCCAAAATATGAACAATAACGTTGCAGTCAGTGAGCTTATTTGCTTGCTAAACACTGCTCCAGCACATAGACGGTACCATAGATATATCTATTGTATGGTATGGTATGAATTTGATTTGTAATGATAAAAAAAAAACTATATTCAAAAAACTGAACATGGGCATGGTGAGCATGCATCACACTGCTGTAAGTACATTATGTTAGTAATAAAGTGATGAATCCCCTCCCTCATAGAGTGGCTTCCTTAAGGGACCTGGTGAGCAGGAAGTACCTCCACCTGAGAAAACACCCCCTGCTGAGTGGGGAGGGAAACCAGGCCAAGGATGTGCTCTTTGTCTTCAATGGGATGGAGAAGATGAAACTGGACTTCCGAATTGGAGCCACAGAGCTTTGCAGTGATCCTAATGAGGCGCTGCCTGCATATGTGGTGGTGGTCAACCTGCTGAGGAAATATCTCCTGCCTGAGGTAAGGGACAATCCACTGTCACTCTTCTGTTTCCCTGGAAACTGTCTTCCACTGTCATATATCTATTTGCTATCCTGAAGTGCAAAAAGCTGCCATGCTGGTTGCTGGTAATGTGGAGCTCATTCTTGTTGCCATGCTGCACATAGTTATGTTAGCTTGGTAATCTGAAGAAAGTAAAAGAAAATGTTGAAAATTAAAATGGGCGACTGAAGGCTAGAAAGTGCTTTCCAGCTGTAGAAAGCAGGTTCCCTTTCTTAAAGTGAGAATGTGAGTAATGTTGCTGTTCTGGAAACCTTCACTAATATCCAGTGGAGGGCTGGACCTGTCCTAAATAACAGTGAGCCTACATTTTCCTCAGTTCCAGACCTTTAATTTAAACTGACACGGACATTGATGCCATTTTTCGGCACTCAACAGTTTTTAATACCTTTGTTTGTTACCAAATAAAAATACAGGGGATCAATGCTCAGCCCTGCAGACTTCCAGCAGAGATATATATATATATATATATATATATATATATATATATATATATATATATATATATATATATATATATCTGTCTGTATTTTCTACAAAAGTCAAAGCCACATGGGAGATGTCACAAGCACTTTTAATAAAACAGACTGGGATCAAATGAAATGCAAAGGGTTTCCTTCCCTGTTTAAAAAAACATGTAAATGAAAGATCTTATAAAATAAATAGTGTAGGGGTGTGAATCTTCGCTGGTCTCACCATTCAATTACCATTATCCTGTCAATGATTCAAATTGATTCAATATCACGATGCATCACAATGCATCACCTCCTAAATATTATTATATATTGCTACACATGGTTTTCATTAGGGCTGTCAAAATAACGCGTTAATTTTGATTAATTAATCTGAGAAAAAATAACGCGTTAAAAAAAAATAACGCTGATTAATCCATTCCATATTGACGTTTGACACGGAGCCGTTCTAGCCACCATTGGACTGTAAAATGAAGGAGGGAGACGAGAATGTGCTGCCTGGATCATTAATTGGAACATTTACTTGTAAAAATCTTCTTCCTGCCAACCCTGGCTACCGAAATCTGGTGCCACTGATATGTCTGCACTTCTCTCTGGTGCTCTGAAGACGATACAGGCAACACAAACACCGCTGCATGTGACGCTAGTTAACACGATACTCGACAGCAGCTAACGTTAGCCTACCGCTAGCTAGTTAACACTATACTCGACAGCAGCTAACGTTAGCCTACCGCTAGCTAGTAGCTGGATTAAACACGGTTAAAATGCTGACAGCTAACGCTGAACGGTGTAAAGTTTGACTGTGTTTTACTGTAGAGGACTGTGACTCAACAGCGGGATGTAACAATCTGCAGCTGCCGAGCTGCCGTCGGAAAAACAACACAGACGGTGCGTTCAATGAAACTGGTAAACTACAGCTTCGTGGTGCATTTGAAGTTATTGTAAATGTCCTTGGTGGTTGTTTTTGTCGTTCAACAGCAATTTACTAGTGAAATAAGTTATTGTTATACATTATTATTAAATCATTTAATTTTGACCATATGGCCTTAGCAATAAACAAGCCGTTCTTTAATGTCACCAACTGTTGTTTAGTACCCTTTGTTTTCTTTTCTTTTTTTACTTTCTTAAAAAGTATCGGTTCAGGCACCGTTAATTATGTATGCGATTAATTTTGATTAATTAATCACAGAGTCTGTAATTAATTAGATACATTTTTTTAATCGATTGACAGCCCTAGTTTTCATCAACAAATTCAAGCAGTCAGATATATATGAACTCCCCTTTTTATTGTATCTACTCTTAAAAAAGATGCATCAATGCAATGATTAATTTTAACACTCCTAAAATAGTCTATATTAAATAAAAACAAGCTTATCTCTCAGAATGCTCCATTTGTTTTCTATAACAATAACTGACTGAGTACAATAACAGGTTTTCCTCTCCTGCAACAGTGAAACCTACGCTGTACATTTACAGCTTGACAACTTTACTGTAAATTCCTCCTCTTCTCCGATAGCAAACAGCCGTCTGCTCTGAGAGCACCTTCCACCCTCTCTCACTGGCTCTCTTTCACAAACAAAGCTAAGCATTACATGAGTCATAATTCTCAATTTAGTCGTGTTTTTCTCCAACACTCAAGAAATGTTATTTTGCGTTTCAACTCGTATATTGTTTTAAAATTAAGAGGCATTTAATCTGGGGCGACCTCTAGCTCACCCAGTAGAATGTGCGCCCCATGTAGGCTGAGGCCTTGGCAGCAGCCCAGGTTCGAATCCGGCCCGCGGCCCTTTGCTGCGTGTCGTCCCTCCTCTCTCTCTTCTTTCCTGTCTTCAAGCTGTCCTGTCAATTACAGGCCATAAAAAGCCCAAAAAATAATCTTTAAAAAAAGAGGCATTTAATCTATGACGTAAACAAGCCTGTCTGTGTCTGTCTTTGTGCTGTCTGTCAGGTGACAGAAAGAGCAGAGGGAAGACTCAGAGAGTAGAGCAGAGGCTCGCTCGCTTACTCTTCCAGCACTGACCCAATCGGGCAACTGGCTGATTGTATTTACTGGTCCGATATAACTTTTTACCGGCTCCAGGGCATCGGTGAATCTTTATTGTTGGACCCTGTTGTAAGGGGAGCCAGGCAGACAACAGCGGGAGAGTGGGGGCGGGGTTACATAGAGTGTGTGAGAGAGATGCAAACAAATTGTTTCATTCCATATGTAATTTTAAAATAAATCGATATCATTTAAAAAGTCTATATACTGCCAAGCACTAAGTAGGAGCAGTATTTCTGTTAAAAAGAATAAGTGTTCTCAGGAGTGCAGCGAATCACGAAACACACGGTTTGGATTGTATCACTGCTGTCACAGATCGGATCATTTTTCGGATTAACAAAAAAAAAAAACTGGAGAGAAATATAACTTTGTTTTTCATTTAATACTTAAAGAACCGGTAAACCAAGGAACCTTTGCCTATGCAACGCTGTCAACTGGGGTTGGTTACAATTTACATTTGGACCTCTTTAATAACAAAAACTTGATTTCAGTTGTAAAAATAAGTCATTATAAACATTTTTTTATACAATTTACTTTGAACATTTCGTTATTTATTTAGAACATTTTACACACCACACAAAATAAAACTCCTCCTTACCTACATCTCTCCTCCCAAACCCGTCCCTGCAGCCTGTCAGCCTGTCACCAGGACATAGAGAACAACACTGTTGTGTGTGTATCAGAGGAAGTGTAACCACACTGCGACCTGTTTCAGCTTGCCATTAAATTGCAGCAACAGTTGTGTGCATGGAGATCAGGTACCCAAATTTGACACCGATTGATTTAATTTGAATCGGTACCCAAAAAGTACAGAGTTCAGTACCCTAACCCTATGCTTTGAACACACTGCATTCATGTAGCCGTGGTAGTTAAACTGTATTTCACACTGTAATGGTTAAACTTTGTAATTAACCTGCGTGCCGACATGAGAGATGCCGTGTTCCTGCCCAAGAAAAATCAATTAAAGTAACTGAGGCGTAACAAGCTTAGGCGTTTGAAAATGTATTCTAAATAGGCTGCTGTATTTTTTTCAGGCCAGCATCTTGGTTACCACCAGACTGTCTGCCCTGGACCGTATCCCACAGAAGTATGTGAGTCGCTATGCACAGATTTGTGGCTTCACTGACCCGGAGCGCCAGCGGGCCTACTTCACCAGCCGCCTCCTGCAGCAAGGTGGAGAGACTGCATGTAACCATGAGGCCCAGTCTGTCATAGAGCTGCTTTACCTCAACCTTCAGAGACAAAGTCAGCTGGCTACAGCCTGCTTTCTCCCATCCTACTGCTGGCTCACATGTGCTACCTTACACTTCCTCCATTTCACCGGTGCCAAGGAACCCATCCGCACACTGACTGGCATATACACCAGCTTCCTTAGGCTCAACTTTGGAGGTGAGGTGCTGGGCACAGGGACAGGGACAAATGTGCCTATACAGGAACACCAGAGTTCTCTGATGTTGTATGTAGTCCGTACAGTTGGGAAACTTGCTTTTGACGGTGTGACATACAAACGCACGTCATTCTCAGAAAAGGAACTGGAGCAGTGGATAGGAGGGAAGACCAAGACGGATGAGGAGCTACATCAGCTGGCCATGTTCCGGACTGATGTGCTAGACTTCTTTTTGGCTCCCAGTGTAGAAAGCGTTAAGCATTTAGCAGAAGATCCCAGTGAGAGTGATCAGAGGCGGTATGTATTTGCTGTCCCTGCCATGCAGGAGTACCTAGCGGCTCTCTACGTGGTTCTCGGAGAGAACAAGTCGGCTCTGGAGAAGCTGACCAGTCAGGTGTCTGAGGTCATTGGTCAGACAAGTGAGGATGTCAATGCCCTCATT
>NC_050179.1:31989901-32067401 GCF_008315115.2 Sander lucioperca | reverse complement strand
TCTGTTGTATTTCTGTGCTGTGTGGGTAGGTAAAACAAGTATTGGCACGCTTGCAGAATGTCTGGGTATGGAGGTCTTGAAAATATTACCCTGAAGCAGCCATGTACAGCCATTAACATGAGAACAGTTTTAAATTGTTTTGCAGACATTATAGCAAAATTGGTTGAGTTGGTTAGTGTATCTCTATATGAAATGCAAATAATTAATAGTAGATTGTTTTTTAAATGTGTTCTGGTGTCTTCCTGTAGTTATCACCTTGAAGAGCTGGACCTGTCCTCCTGTCTCCTGACTCATGAAATGCTTCAGATGCTGTGGCCGGCCTTCAGACACACACATAACCTCAAGTGAGACTAAATCATTAATACTTCTGTTGTGGTTTGCAATCAATAACAAAGGAAGACCTCTGAAAGGAAATCCGTGTTTTGTGCATGATGGTGATATGTTCATGTTCTACTACTAAGAAGTTAGCAGTGATTGTTGAACCATTGCTAAGTGAATACAAATATCAGAATCCAGATGCAAACCTGTCATGGTACAAGCTGCAAACTGCTGGCATTCACACTAGATTGGGTCCTGCTGCTGAGTGAATAGTAGTGAACAGGTACTGTAATTCAGATTTTAACTTGTGAACAGCTGCTATCAGACTCTGAATTGACCCATCTGGTTCTAAGTAAATTTAGCCTTCCTAAAAACACCCACTTGTGTCAGAGATTGTATTCTAACACTATTCTGTTAAGTTTAAGACATTTGTGGCAGTATCATTATTATGAAGTAGATTATCTGTCCTTATCAGCTACTACAATGCATGCTCTGTTTTATTTCTGAAAGTCATAAAGTAGTTGATCTAAGAGCATTAGATGTGTCTGAGAATGATAGGAAGTTAAGTCTTTCCACTGTCAAAATAAATCCTTAATTCACAGAGTAAAATGTAAACATTGCTCCACACGCCGTTTTTCCCTCTGTGGTCTCTCTCTGTTCCGCATTGAGCCCGTTTATCTTCGGGATGTTGAAGGTCTCCAGCACACCTCTGTCTAAGTTAACATGTAGAAATGCACAAAGCCCCGTGAGAGCTGTCGCTAGCTAGAGTATCCAGTAAAATAATGTCAGAAACTGCTTACGCTGACCATGATTGCAGCAGAATGATTAAGCTTCTGTCTGTTGTTTGAGCAAAGGCCCCACCAGTCGGTGTTAGCTCTTGGCAGATCAGGTTCTGAAGGCTCGCTGCTGATGACCAGATCCTCCCTGCTGCAGCCCAGCCACCCTCGGCCTCTCTCTTGCTCAATACGGATACGGCTAAATATCTAGATCAGTGGGCCGCGAAAGTAATATAGTAATATAACGAGTAACGTAACTAATTACTTTTGATACTAAGTAATAAGTAAAGTAATATTAGTTTTTTAAGGAGTAATAAGTAAAGAGTAGAGAGTCTTTATAAATGCATTTTTGTTGACTTTGGATGACTCCCATGTTTGTCATGCATGTGTATGCTGTGTGTGTTATGATTGTTGTGTCTGCCTGTCTCTGTTGTCCTCAGTCTGCAGTTTAACAGCCTGGGTCCTGAGTCCTGCATCCTCCTGAGAGATCTGCTACTAGACCCCAAGAGCTCTATTAAATCCCTAAAGTAAGACTAAACTTTTATTCATGTCTTTATGTTTGTTTAGCCTGTGTCCAAAGGAACCATTTATTTGTACTGTACTGCTGTCTTTTAATTTGGAATACAGTGTTTCCTTTAGGATTTTTTTTTAGCAGCCCCCTAAAGAAATACAACAATAATAAACCATCCCATAGAAATTCTGTATAAAATGGATTTGGAATGCTGTATAATGAATGCCAAACGCCTAAATGCATTCATAGATAGACATGTTCTTAAATAGTGCAGGTAAAATTTACATCAAAAGATGAATAGAAAAAAAATCCATAATAAACACTACAACTCAAGAATTAAATGTGCAATCATTTCATCACGTTGTGTTATACAACAATAGTAAAATGTATCTCTCAAGAGTGCAATTAATTCATTACATGTCTCCCTATACAAGGAGGCTACAGGCCTGCAGTCAGAAAATCCCATAATTAGCAGGTTGCATTTATGGTGAAAGTCAACACCAAAAAGATCAGGGCCTCAAAAGGTTCATACACCATGCATCAGTGCATACATATATAAAGGTGCACAATCAACCGGACACAATGGGTAATGGTCCTGATAATATATGTGTATATTCATAAGTATCCAGGACAGGGAACCCCTCAGATGAAACATTAGTACAATATATAAAAATAATGTACAGAATAAGGGATCACAAAAATCTTAACAATTCATTCATTCATATATAAAGACAGGGTTAATAACTATTTCCAATATACACTTTTTTATATATATTTTTTGAAATGGTCTTTGCACCCCGAAAGGCAGTAAATAACTTCTGGGATCTGAAAAAGATCTGTCATATGTAGCTGCTGTGATCCTGTAAAAACCCCCACAAATCACTGCCTCATGTTCCGCTTGGAAAGAACCAATGAAATGCCTCCATGCCCCGCTGTGCATACTCTACCCCTCCCATGTATGAGCCTGAGCTCAAAGCGCATCATCCCCCCGGAGTTACTGCAAGTCTGCTAAAGAATGGAGGAGAAACTAGCAAATTTGCCACTGCCGCGCTTAATGGCAACTGCCCACCCAGCTAAAAGAAGGAAAAGAAAAGAGACTGAAGCTCTGCTCTGTAGCAGCGGTGCTCGTGCACATCTGCATAGGCGCAGGAAGTGAAGGTACTGGAGGTGCTGCAGCACCCCCTGGTGGCGATATTTTATAACTGCGATGAAAAAAAAATTAAAATGTAAATACATTTTACTATTCTCTTTACTTATATTTATGTATTGTTTGTTTATCTTTAGAGTTTCTTGTACTTTCCCCCTATCCCTTGCTGTAGCAACAGTGTGAATTTTCCCTGTTGTAGGAATAATAAAGCATTTTGAATCTTGATCTGCCTGCTCACATGTAGCTCTGTGCGGAGACCACAGCGACTTTTATAAGTTTCTGAACGTACAGTGACGCTTCCACACAATGCTTCTGTTCATGTAGTCATGCAAATCAGCAGCACCAAGACCTGACAGGGTGAATATGGCAGTAATAACCGGTCTTAATGGAAGGCAAGAGTTAACGGCGGCGCTTCCCGCCTGATGGGAGTGTGTGTTTGGGGAGAAATAAACACCTTTTACCTTCTGAGTGGAGGGGAGGATAGGGGGTGGTCCTGCACTCCCAATGCGCTCATACAGTATGGAGATGCAACAACAGCTATTCTCCCAAAACGTTTATCCACGAGTCCCCAGCCCCCCAGTTTCCACACAGTGTCCAACACAGAAAACGTCCAAAAAGTGACAGAGAGAGCCCGCTGAGCTGTTACAGCGCGCCGGTACTTTTTCTCCGGTGAAGTGTCTCATTTTGGATGATCTGGATATTCAGGGTCTCATGGCAGAGTTTATCAGCCGAATTCCAGAGCGCAAATCTACGTTTGGTGTACTGAAATCATCGTACGGTAGAGACACAGTGTCTTACATCTCTGCGTCTTTTTCCTGCTGCCGTGCAGGCCCAAATGGTAGCCTATATTTAGCCTAGTATGATTGTGATTTATGTATGCCTATTATAAAGAAACAAATAGTCTGTAACTTTTTAGAATTTGTCACATACTGTTGGAAAAGAAAGATTTTGCATAGTCTGTTACTTTGTGGCACTTAGGCCTTTTTCTGGCTGTTATGCGGTTTATGAACACTTAATCTACTTGTGGTTGTTTTAAAATAAACATATATTGTCATCTAGACAACCAATCCTGGTGCGTCAAGTTCCTTGTTTTAACAGACATTTTGATTATGCATCATGCATGTATTGCTAATAATATATAATTTACATTGGTCGCACTATATAAATAACATTTTAGTTTATATGCACACATTCACATTGATATTTAGGAGTTCGCTGTGCAGTAGGCCCTATGTTGGGATATAGTTTGTAAGCACCGTCAGCTCAGCTGTACTTCATGGAGGGGAGGGGCGAGTGAGTTTTTAAAAGGAGACAGAGGTAGAGTGGTCTGCAGAATACAGAGCCTGTGTAACATAGTATCTTTAGACTCTACGTGGACCGTGGACCCCCACCAGCACCCCAGCACCCCCTGCCGAAAATATTTTCCCGCGGCTCTGCACGTCTGTGTGTGGGTCGGGGGAGGGGTTAGACAGAGCACAGAGGAGATGCTACTTTCAAATCTGGCTAGTTTTTTAACATTACCAACCCCTCAAATGTCTCACTGATCCAATGTGTTCTTCAGACTGTGTGACAACCCTCTGCTGGAGTCTGGAGGCTGCACCCTGCTGGAGGTTTTGCCAGAGAACCAGTCCCTAACACACCTGTCCCTGATGCACACTGGGCTGGGGGACCAGGGTGCCTTGAAGCTGGCTGAGAGGCTCCAGCAGCACATGGGGCTCCAGGAGCTCAACGTGGCCTACAACAACATCGGAGACAACGCTGCTCTGACTCTAGTGGACGCCTGCAGGGAACACCCCAGCATTCACACTGTGCAGTAAGCAGCTCTTCACTACATCCACAGCTTGTATACTCGCATCATATATGCTGTACATACATAAACAATATATGCATATTTACACAGACGGACACAGAAATGCAACGGTCTGTCCCCCTCAAAGCTTTTAATGTGATGTGTAGTGTAGAAACTAAATGCTCATCATATTTGCTGAAACAGTAAGCACAGCAGTCCAAGACAAGCCAAAGTCTGCAGGCTTCATAACACAGACACAGATCAGAGATGTACTTTGGCCCTAAATCATAAAAGTGCTTAATAGGGGGGCTTTCACACCTGGAAGTCTGAATCAAGGTCTGGACCAAGGTTCATGTTTTTGCTTTTGATCCGGTTAGTTTTGGTTTCACACTGCAGTTATGCAAGCTAACTAAATAACTATACATGACAAAAGTATGTCCTGTCGTCATCACATATGTGAGCCGCGTCTCCCGACAGTTGTAATTGATTAGTTTGTAGACTGGCATTCCCGTCCTCTCGTATCCTCTCTGTGTGTCAGAGTTTTTCCAGCTGACCGCTGCTCTCCCCGTGCTGCCACGGCTTTTTGTTTTGTTGCGTTGTTGAGAAGCAAGACACGGGAACTTAACTTGGGGTTTGAAGAGCTGCAGCATTTATTCAGAGACAAACTGAAACCTACACTGTACATTTACTACCACTTAACTGCTAATTTATTCTCTGCTCCGATAGCCGACTGAGCGCTGGCATGTACAGTAATCACTGAGCTATTCCTTAAAGGAGCTTCCCCGGTCTTATACCACGATGATAGCCTGCCAGAGCTTCCTGTATTTGGTCCAAAAGTCCAAACCATCCAAAAAATGCTTTCACACTAGAAACTAACCGGACCAAGGTTCAGCTTGATCCGGACTGAGACTACCTCTTTTGGTCAGACCAAATTTCGGCCATTTGGTCTGGACCAGGGTCCGGGGCATACCTGTTAACACTCCTGTTTTTCCCGGGTTTCTCCCGTTTTTTTAGCCCTGTCTCCCGGACCCCTCCCGGTTTGTTATTTCTCCCGGGAAACTCCCGTAATTTGCATGGCCCAAACTCCTTTATAAATAATCGGACCAATATGTTTGTCTAATGTTGACAGATCTTGTATGAAACGCATCCTATTCACACACACCATATACAATTTTCAACCTGTTTGTTACCTCAATCTGGCAACCTATAACCCAGTTGTGCAGTTGATCTCTGCGCAAGCTTTGCAGAAAGTTCAGACCCGAAAGCGAGCCGATAAAAATGGCAGGTGAAGGCAGTGTTCCCGCAAAGAAATGGAAATATAGCTGTAAATTTCAACAGTGTTGGGCACAACAGTTTACATGCATCTTACCTGGTCTTATCGTCAACCTCCACGCTTTTTATAAGGTGTGTCGCATTGATTTTAATGTAGCACACGGCGGGAAAAATGACATTACCCAGCACATTAAAACACAGCAGCACCATTGCGCAGAAGAGGCACATAAGGGCACACAGGCGATTTCATTCTTCATCACGAAAGGACAGACAGAGGCAGAAAACGTGAGGCAAGCTGAACTCAAGATGGCAATGTTGGTAGCAGAGAAAAATGTTCCTTTTGTGTTTTGTGACGACTTCACTGCGAGTGTGGCAGGGATGTTCCCTGATATTAATAAATTAAGTTATGTTTTCATTTATATTGCAATGTAAATAATACACTTAACACTTACAGTGTGTGTTGATGTAGTGTCTTGTGTCTTTGTGTAGCTTGTATCTGAACCCTCTCAGTGATGTGGGGAAACAGACCCTATATGTTAGAGGTGTTCCCAAGACCCAGAGCGGTCTGAGGGTCAAGGTCCTGGCTTCAGTCACTGAAGGCTCAGACATCTCCGAGAACTGGCACCCCATCCTCGATGTGATACGAGAGAATGCCTCGTCCTGGGACCGCCAGCGTGTCAAGCAGCAGCTTCAGGTACACTATGCAGTGAAATTAGGGAAAAACCTCAGGATGACAGAAAGAGGAAAGTCCAAAACTGAGGAACATAAGTAAGGGTTAATGCCCGACAAGGTGTCCATTATTTCATCCATGAGATATTTATATAATCCGCTCAGCTCAGAGAACCCCTTAGCTCAGACAGCTACGAGCCAGAAAGCTAACGCTATGCTAGCAAGTTTCAAAGTCAACTAGAACTGCAAGCAGTTATGACTAGTTAAAAACAAATATGTGGCTTTACCACCCTTAGTAGTATTTAGATTATTTAATTGATTGCACTTTTTAAACACTGTTACTTGACAGTTAAATAAGTTAAAAAAAATATATACAACGGTGTATTTTTTTACAGCGCACACAAAGGAGCTGCCTCCAGCCCCTCCCCCACATGAAGTTGCATGCATGATAGCGTCAACGTTGCACTTGCTCAGAGAGGCTATCGTTACGTTAGTAGTAGCATGCTGCTGGTGGTCTTGCCGTGTGATTAACTGTACTAATAAAACCGTTGAAACAACGCAGCTACGCTGCTGTGAAAGCTCCCCGAATGTCATTTATCAGATTCTGGTTGTTACCCCTCTCCGCGGCAGTCTCTTCCACTCCATATCTTTATAACCGAGCTAGCTAACTGGAGCTAACCGCTAATCAGAGCTAATCGTTGCTAACCGAGCCTTCAGTTCTGTGTGTCTGTATTCATTAACTGCATGTATGGACTCGAGCCCGAATAAAACCCTTCATTTTATTAAAATGGCTGTACAAGTTTTAAACTACAACTCAGAGTTGTTTGAATAATAGAAATCTGCTCAAGGTACGGTGTAGCGTTAGCGTGCCAAGTTGATGCTTTCTCTGCGGAGTGCAGACTGATTTGCTCTCGCGAGTCACGTGACCAAATCACAGCCTTTGCAACTAGGAAATCGCGTTTTAACATATCGCGATATTATTGCAAATGCAATTAATCGTTCAGCCCTAGTTGGCAATTAATTTAACAGTTGACACTAATCCATTCATCTTTGCAGCTCTTGCGCCATCCTGTAGTGTTCTCGGGACAAAGCACTGAACTTGTTAGTAAGTATCCTGTGTCACTTTTTAATGGACACCCTGCAACCAATCAGAATTGAGTATTTAGCCAGCATAAAAAACTCGACTCTTACACAATGGTAAAGCATACATTCCATTAATCGTTAATTAAAAAGAAAAAAGTGTGAATACAAAAATATTCCTACATGAGGTCCATTGAGATGGCATGTGGCTGAGAGTGTAGATAGGGTTGGCTCTCAACCACTAGATTGGCAGTTAGAGCCTGGCCTCCTCCGGCCACATGTCAAAGTGTCCCTGAGCAAGACACTGAACCCTGAGTTACTTTCCGGGCGCTGTAAATGTAGCTGTCTACTGCTCTTAATGCTTAGGATGGATTAGAATCCACTAATTGAATTTCACTACATTGTACTGTCCATTGTATGTGACATATAAGAATAACGTTTGTGTTGTTAGGTGTGTGTCAGTCACCCAGTCTCCCTATGTGCAGGTTTTCCTCCAGGATCTGGAGTGGGGCCGTCGGCAGCAGCAGAGCTTCTGGAAAAGGCTGCACTTCCGCAGGGTGGAGAAGGGTGTCCGGCAGACTCTACACATGCTTGAGAAGGACACTCTACCTCCATCCACATGAAACCGCAATTAACCAATAAACACCAAGAGGTGAAAGGGAAGTATGTTTTCAGCAGCATATCAGGTTTAAATCTGAGTGTGTCCACACAGGAGAAACATCTGCAGCTAGTCTAAACTGGAGGTCCAGGAGGTACATTTTCATTATTGTAACAGAGAAGACTTCATTCAATATTTACAAAGCAGCTTAAAGACATCCCTGACTTTGTTTTACATACATAATGTAACCCTGATTCAGTCAGGACACTCGCAGGTTTTAACCAGTTATTGCAAATACTGTATATATTAGGGCTGTCAATCGATTCAAATATTTCATTGCAATTAATCGTATGATTGTTAACTCGCGATTATTAGCAAATCATTCGCACATTTTTGATCTGTTCAAAATGTACTGTAAAAGGGATTTATTTTTAAGTTTTTAATGCTCGAGCTATTTGAGACTGGACGTACTCCGGTGGTAACTCCGTTCACATCAACAGTTCATGCAGATAACTTTAGTCTGGTGGAGAGAACCATCTGGAAGGGCTTTGGATCTCAACTTGCCATTCAAAAACCCTTTTTTTTTATTCAGAAAAAAACACACACACACCAGTGTTTCCTCTATGTTGATTTTTTTGTGGCGGCCACAGAAATAGGACTGCACAAAAGGCCGTCTATCAGCAGTGATTGTTAAAGTGCATGTCGGAGAACAGCGCAGACGCGCTTTACACCGCGAGCGGGCACGCGCGCCACTTGGCGGAAAAGGGAGAGAAAGAGAAAAAAAATAGACTGCCGCTGTACGGAGGATAGTTGAGATTGCGTGTGTGCGTCCTTGAGAACTGAAAGTCGTATAACTTATGTTGTCAGTTCATTTAAGCCTGTTATTGTATTAGTCTATAGTTCTTGCAAATTTAAATTAACTGGTGATTTTCGTTGTTTGTATTCTTCACCTGCTAGCTAAATTGCACGTGGCTGTTGATTCGATATAATAGCGAACGCCCTTGCTCACATTTGTATTTTAGGTGCATTATTTACATGCTGAAGTAGTTACACTGCATTAAGATAATGTAATTAATAGTGGGTTTATTGTTATTTGCTATATATAATTCCTATGCATTGTGTATGGTAGCCTTTACAATGTTATTTATTTCTTTGTAGAACCACACACACACACACACACACACACACACACACAACACCATACCAAAGCTACCCCCGCCCATGTTTCTACTGTTGCTTGATCTTAATAAAGCATCAAAAGAGAGAAGTTGTCTCCGTCCATGTTTTAACAGACACACCTGGGGCAAAGTTGGAAACCAGAATAAGCTACAGTGAAGTTTAAATACAGTCCTAATTCTGATTAAACGTTGTCCAATTAGAATTGGGTTGTTGTTCGGACAGACCTGCCCCCACTGCTAAAAAAAATCCTAAATGAAACACTGTATACACACACACACACACACACACACACCTTCCATCCCCTACTCTGTGCAGTGCTGCTGCACAAGACGAGCCGTGGATGCATGCAGCATGGGAATGAATTACAATAGAAATATATTTATAAGTCGCTAAGAGGGTCTGAAAAGTCGCCAAATCTAACGAGAAACTCGCCAAGTTGGCGACACTGTCCACAAGGTTACTGCATCGCGTCCTGATTTCCCGTGCGTTAACCAAAAAATGAGTGCCTTTAAAAGGAATTTGCTAATTCGTTATTTTCACGTTCATTTTGACAGCCCTAACATATAAAATAGGAAAATGTGATTGGTGCCTCCCTAATATCTTCCATATTTATGGCTGTCATTTTATTTGGAGCCACATGCAGCCACATCATGCAACCTTTTCTGATGTTGTATTCTGTGTTTTATTCTTTTAATTGTATGTTATGTTTTGTTTCATTCTTGGTTCTTGTTGTAAATCACTTTGGATTCCTGCTGGTGGCTGTAAAGCGCTATAAAAATAAATGTTGATTGATTGATTGACATCTATGCAAAACCATATTAATACCTTTTGACATGTACTTTTACGGCTAGTCTATATCCTTCGCGTTCCACTTCCGGGATTGCTCCGGTGCTGCAGGGAATTCCGCCGGATGCATGTATTTTCTCTTTCCTTCCGTTTTCCTCCCATCCCCGAATGCTATGTGGAGTAGCCAGACCCTCCTCCAAAGCGTACTGAAGGAGGGTCTGGCGACTATCAAAGCAAGACTATTTTACGGCCAACAAAGTGTACACTATAATGTTTTGGGACTATTTATTCCAGCAGATTTATTGTACTGTGTTTGCATTTAAGTGTAATCTGTCTTTGTTGTTTTTCTCTGCTGCCAACAGATTTGTTTTTCTCTGATATTTTCAACAGCCTTATTTCAACACCAACAGGGGTGCTGTAGTTTGGTAATGTGTGTTGGTTGTAGTAATGAGTGTTCAACCTCCATACTTATTTTGGTACCGACTGTATTGTATCCATAGCAACAAGTACCAAATCCTGGCATTAAATGTGTAGTTGGAGTTTTTTTTACTTGAAGGTGTACTTTATTGATCCATCTTGGGGAAGTTTTTTTTTTTTTTAGTTTGAGTGATGTGACTGCCATTTGGTTCAGTGCCTTGCTCAAGGACTTTGCAGCAGTGCCAGGAGGTGAAATGGCACCTCCCCAGCTACTGCCTACCTCCTCTTGGTGGGAACAGGAGGGTCGCAGGTTCAAGTCTCTGTTCAGACCAAGTGTGGACTGGTAGCAGGAGAGGTGCCAGTTCACCTCCTGGAGCAAGGCACTGAATCCCCGACTGCTGGGAGTGCCTGTCATGGGCAGCCCCTTCACTCTGACATCTCTCCATTGGTGCATGTATAGGTTGCTGTAGCACTCATTTTGTACACTGTAAAAAAGCTTGCCAAATGTAGTTGTATCTGAGGTTCAAATTCAGATGAGCTCCTACCTAAAGAAAAGTCGAGAGTCAAATATCCTGATGACTTTTATCCTTTTACTTGTTATTGGCATGTTGGCATGTGTGTGTATTTCAGGCCTGTGTGTAATGTGTGTAACAGAGTGAAAACATGTAATTTCCTCTTGCGGGATCAGTAATGTCTTCTTCTCCATTCCAGTTTGGTGACTTGAACAAGCCAACCTCTAGTTCCCAAGATCAGAGTTACTGCTGGACATTTTTTTTTTAAATTGCCATGTTTAAAATATTTCATCTCAGAAGTCTGTCTAAGAACAGAATGATGGATGCATGTTCTGTGCTGTATATGACTGATCAGTGCTGTTATATTGGTGATCGCGTGAAATTTAAACCTGTTGCATTAAATGTAAGACTGCAATCAGTGTTCTCTTAATTACTGTTTAAAGTATATTTATAAGATGAATTATAAATTGAGGTAACTGTCTTAAAATTGCATTCGTTTTGCAAATATTTATTATTTAAACCAAAATATTGGACAAATTAAAATTAACATAAAAGTCAGGGGATTGCCAAAGTTATTACAAACAACAAATGTCTTAACCAAATGACAATCCATCCAGTAGAGAGATTTCAGTCTTGGTCTGTACTTTGCTTGTAAAATAATTTCAAAAAGCACTTTCATATTGCATATGAATGTCAAGACATTTGCACAAATTCTTTCAATACAAATATTTGAAAGATATATTTCAATCTGAAGGACTAATGTCACCCTGCTGGTGGTGCTAGATAACAAGTAAAAGGATCAAAGTCATCAGGATATGTGACTGATTCTCTAAGATATTTCAACAACTACATTTGGCAAGTTTTCTTACACTACACAAAATGACTGCTGCAGTAGGTTTACATTGTAGAGATGAAACACACCCTCAGTAATGCTCAACAGTCAACACACACTTTACATAACAGTGCATTATATAGTCTCTACACAGCAAAGTACTCAGATCTTTTGCTATAAAAAAGTACAGTAGTCATGTATTCAAAATAAGTAAAAGTACAAAGTATAATCAGCATATGAAAAGTAATGAAAGTAAAAACCCTACTGGGAAACAGTGTCCCTTTTTAACTGATATATTATTATGTCTGACATTAGATTTTTAATGTTGTTAATGTTGATCCATCACTGTAAACATAACTTTACTGTTGTAACTGCTTGAGGTGTAGAGATGGGCCCCTTCAAGGGCCCCACTATAAGGGAGAGGATAATTGGGTCAGGGGAAAAGAAAAGCCAAAGTCCTGCTACACAAATTTGTAATATATTTTTTGTTTTTTTCTCAAATAATAATAATTTTTTGTGTGAAACAAATCATTTTATCTCTGGGCTTTAAACTATAATTTAAATGAAGCCATTCGAGAAGAGGGAAATGTTTCTCAGTTTTCGAAGAGCAAGAGAGAAGTTAAGGCTGGCTGTCTCCTGTGGATCTAGTAAGGTTAGGAGTCGACTCTTGTCAGTAAAATAACACAATAACCAATCTGTTTCTTTCATTTCAATTTGTGGCGTTTAATTTAGGATTTATTTTATCATGGTTTATTTGATTTATTTTCTAACTGTCCTCTAAGAAAAAAGTTGCAATGAGTGGTTTTAGTATCATTTATTTTAGTACTTGCATACACAGAAGAAAAATAGTTTCTCATCAGTTAGTCACAACGCAATTAATAAAACAGAAATAAATACTTATAAGTTAAATGTCTTAACTAAAGTAGAGCAAAAAACAAACATTCAGATATTTGTAGGCCTTGCAGCTCCAGAACCAGGAAGTGATGCCGTAGGTCAGTGTGCTTTCAGTGGGCCCCTGTGGAAGGTGCTAAGGCTTCCCTGAGTCTCCGGAGGTTCTGCTGGTCTCTTCTAAAGACTGCTGTGGTGTTGTTGGATGAGGTCAGGTGGTCCACCAGGTGAACTGCTGACCATCTCCACAGCAGCACCGTCTCTGTGCAGCGGGTGCATGATGGGGTTTGCCAGCCATCCTGAAATCAATCACCATCTCCTTCATTTTGTCCAAGCTGAGGTCATGAGATAGATTATATTTTAAGAAGGCTATGCCTGAATTATATTTGTTTTGGTTGACAGTAAAATTGTCTTTCTTGCAAATATGTAGGGTTAAATTCCTGATTACAATTTGTACATTTCTTATGTTATTGATATAATATTTGATGAATTGTAACATAACTGCAGTGGCATATTCCCTGTTCTGCCCAACAGAACCTAGTAAGGTTAGTCCCTGGACCCAACCCAAAAAACACGGTGTGTAATTTGACCATCTAGTAAAGTGATCCTAAAATCCTTAAATAACTTAAAAATCAAATCACAAATGAAACTAGAAAATTACAGCATGCTGTAATGTATTATACTGACTCACCTGAACATCCTCCATGCCGTGCAGCTGTCCATCGCCCGTACTGGGATCTAGTCCCAGGTGAGTGCAGCTGCATGTTGGGCCGCTATTGTCTCGCCATGGGTCCAGCCCGGACATCTGGCAGCGAAGTTTATCTTTTGGTAATGTGTTTAGAAGTAGTTCGCAATTTGCATGTTATAGTTAGGGGTCCAAGCCTGAGGCTGTAGGAACTGCGGTAGCAAAGCTACGCGGTTCACACAGCAGGGCTGTGGAACGCTATTATTTTTCTAGAGATTATTTTTCTCCGCCTAAAACACACACTACAGCCTAAACCATACATGGTGGGGGGGTACCATTTTCAGGACTGGTCCAGAACCCTGCAGGGACCTCAGGCGCAACAATTGACCCACTTCCACCACTAGGTGGCGCTATAGCAGAAAAAACACGTTTGGCCGTACATCGCACATTCAAAAGCTATATATCCTCATGTTCCCTGGGTCCAACTGAATCTTGTGATATAGGCCACGGCCATTTCCGCCTAGACTTTTATGCGTGAAAAATCGCAATTTATCAAAATCCTACTTTGCCGAACTCCTCCTAGATCGTGCAACCGATCTGCACAAAACTTGGCACGTAGTATCTCCAGACTGACCTAACAAAAAGTTATCAAAAGAATGTTTATAGGATAAAAATTGCGTATATTACGCACAAACAAATTTGTGTAGCTAACTATGAAAACACCAACTTTGCCATATCTCGACCAAAGAAAATGTTATCAACGCAAAACTTTAGTTTCTTGTTTGCCATGACCCTCTGGAGGTCCCCCACACATTTTACAAAAATTGGTCACTAGGGGGCGCTACAAGTACAGAGAGTTTATATCTCATGAACGACTCATCCAATTGTTACGAAATTTGGAGGGTAACATCTAGGGCCACTCCTGAGGCCACCCCTACAGTGGGGTACTGATTGGTCAAAGTGGGCGTGGCCTGTGGGACCCACGTTTGGATTCACCACTTATACTAAAATGAATAACTTTAAATTTACAGGGTAGATTTATAATGGGCCATGGACCTCACCTACCAAAAATTACACATGTGGACCACTAGGTGGCGCTATAATTACGTCAAACGTGTTTTTGCCTATAACTCCCACACTACACATTACAAACCCTTACGTCGTTGTGTTCCTTGAATCGAGGTGAATCTGATGACATAGGCAGCGCCCATTTCCGCTAAGAAGTTTTATCGCAATATCACGCAATGTGCAAAACCAACTTTTTCTAACTCCTCCTAGGCCGTACGACCGATCTGCACAAAACCTGTACCTAGTATCTCCAGATATACCTGACCAAGAGTTATCAAAAGAATTTTGCTACATTAAAGTATGCGCATTTGACGACCAAACACATTTTCCTAGCTAGCTACCAAACACAAACTTTATCATACCTCGGCCAAATTAAATGCTATCAGCAAGATTATTGTTCAACATCCCACTACGATGCTCTGTACCAAATCTGGTGAAGATCGGCCATTAGGGGGCGCTATAATCAACGTTTATGTGTTTCGGCCAATAACTCAATGCATGCAAATGGTACATTTGCGATTGCAATTTCTCTGCCGCAGTAATTGCTATCAGCACGAAACTTGTGATGCTCTGTACCAAATTTGGCGAAAGATCGGCTATAGTCAACGTAGACCAGTTTTGGCCCTTTTACTCAATCAATGTTAAAGGAGAATTCCGTCCAATTTTTACGTTAATCTTGATTGCTATAGCTACGCGAGTACTTTCGATAGGAAAAACCTCAACCCGAATCAGTGCAGGTAACACAGAGAAGCTGCAGCTACATGTACAAGCGTGCCCCTGAGCTAAAACGGCAGTTGTCGGGGCAAGTTTTAGAGTGCCTTTGTACCTCTTAACAGACACAAAATGCAATTAATATGTCTGTGCCACATGAACAGGGCCCTTACGTGTCAACAAGATGCGTTTTCAACTCAGACATTATTTAAATTCACCTACTCTGGTCCCTGTCTCGATCCTGCCGGTAGCTAGCTTGCCCTGCTAGCTGATAGCCATTAGCCGTTAGCTGCTAGCTGCCCTCCGGTGACTGTATTCAACCAGGCTTCTGGGATAATCATCCCAATAACAATCTACGGAGCGGCGGTGGTGTGGCTATGTCCTCCAGAGGACAGATCATGTCACGTCTTTAAGTTTATTCCCCCCTAAAAAAAACAGTAGTGCGGTAGTAGCTGCTAGCTGCCCTCCGGTGAGTGCATTGTAAGAAAATTAAAAGAACGACGTGATCGTTTGATTCCTGAGGACGAAGGAGAAGGCTAGGATCCAATTGAAAGTTAAACAAAAAGATTTAATAAACAACATGGTGAAAATGTTGCAAGACAAAAAGCAAATGTTACACTGCAGCTGACAGTGGACTGAAAACATGCATCTCCGTTCTGGAGTCACATCAATCAGTCATGTGACAATGATAAAACAATACACTGCAAGCAGCGGACATACAGACATGCTTCCTTGTGAGGTCACAGTCTGCAGTCCTGAAATCACCTCAGTCACACAAATTTATTCCCTAGAAGTTGAGGGTGGTACCTCAAATGAAAACCTTCGTTATTGGTCAGATGTCTCTCAAGACAAAACCTCTGAATTGTCAAGTTACTCCAGGTCAAGACAAGGGTCATTTATCATGGTAGTGCCAATTCTACTCAAGTTTACAGAGATATGCATTTCCTTTGTTCTAATCAGTCTGGCCCAGCAGGGAGTGGCTCCCCAAAATGCCAAGACAACAGTTACCTTCCTGTGAGGACAATGAGTCTTTCTCCAGTATGCAAATTGACAGTCATGACCTAATCAATTATTAGAAGGTTGGGTTGGGGTGAGGCATGTCAAATGTTGATTAGTGTAGTTATTTGATTAGATCTGGCTGCAGAGTCCATTATGTACATTTAAACCAAAAAGACATTGTTTTCATAACATTAAGCATGGTTTGAACTTTTTTATAATCAACAGTATTCAGCCAGGCTTCTGGGATAATCACCCCAATAACAATCCACGGAGCGGCGGTGGTGTTGCTATGTCCTCCAGTTACTGAAGGCTAGCTTTAGCTTGCGCTTGGAGCAGCAAGTTCATCTGCCTGTTGCCCCTCTGCAGTGTTGCCAACTTAGCGACTTTGTCGCTAGATTTAGCGACTTTTCAGACCCGCTTAGCGACTTTATTTCAAAAAAGCGACTAGCGACAAATCTATTGTATTGTCCAGCGAGCACACAAGGTATTTCTCTCCTGTAGCCGCCAAAACAGTCTTCTGTTCTGTGACTGAGGAGCAGAGGAGCAGCCTCTCCCCTCTCTCCTCATGTGCAGCAGCTCTGCGCACAGTGCGCAGGCAGTTAGAAGGGGAGGGGGACAGGGTGTGCGGGGGCTGGTGTAGGTAGGAGAGACAGCAGGACGCGACAGGAGAAAGACTCAGACTAAGCTGGCCTGGACCTGGGCAAGCCAGCCTTCTTTGAGAATTCTTTATCGATCTTTTTCCCTCCCTTTGTAGAATTTCTTTTTTTTACTTCAAAGATAGGCTACCTAAGTAATAATTATGAGGTAAAATAAATTCCTGTATTGAATTTGTGATTATTTGGCTAAAGAGTTCTATTTCTTTCTATCTACCTTGCTGACACAACCACTAAGCTTTATACAAATGATTGCGTAATGACGTCACAGATATGCAAATGAGCGTATGACATCATCTAGCGACTTTTAGCAACTTTTGGAGCTGGTGCTAGCGACTTTCATTGGAAAAGAGTTGGCAACACTGCCCCTCTGTCTGTCTCGTTCTTTCCAACTCTTGTGAGGCTAGTTCTTCGTCTGTATACTCGGGTTTGAATAAAGAAGGACGACCATCAAACTCAAAAGGCTCTTCCGTGTGTTGTATATCTGCTATATTCTCCATAGTTACGTTACTCCAAGCTTCTTCCCTTGTAAACAACTCTGCTCTTCACTCTTCACACACTACGCTCCGATCTGCACACCACTGTTTACCTTTTCCTGCTACAACTGAATTCCCAGGAGACACTGTGAGGCTACAGCTAGGCTTACTTTTTTTACGGATTACTGTGCAAGCCACAGACATTGTTTATCCCGTTTCCATGTAGTTACATAGTCACTGATATGGTCATAACCACTACAGTGCTCAATTAGCTATTTTTGAGGGGGAAATAATCTAAACTTTTCGCTGCAAAGGCATGATCTGTCCTATGCAGGACATCCACCACACCACCACCGCTCCGTGGATTGTTATTGGGATGATTATCACAGAAGCCTGGCTGAATACACTCACCGGAGGGCAGCTAGCAGCTAACAGCTACTACTGCACTACTGTTTTTTTTAGGGGGGAATAAACTTCAAGACGTGACATGACCTGTCCTCTGGAGGACATAGCCACACCACTGCCGCTCCGTGGATTGTTATTGGGATGATTATCACAGAAGCCTGTCTAAATACGGATGGCAGCTAGCAGCTAACGGCTAACGGCTATCAGCTAGCAGGGCAAGCTAGCTACCAGCAAGATCGAGACAGGGACCAGGGTACGTGAATTTAAACAATGTCTGAGATGAAAATGCATCTTGTTGACACGTAAGGGCCCTGTTCATGTGGCATGTGTGCTCAGGAGATGCTTGTAGTATGTAGCTGCAGCTACTCCGTGTTGCCTGCACTGATTCGGGTCAGGGTTTTTTCTATCGAAAGTACTCGCGTACCAGAGGTGCAAATAGGGGAAATGCAAGCTCACGTGCAGATACAAAGAAAAAATAGTCGTGCTAGACTTTGACATAGTCTGTGCAAGAAATGCACATCCTGTTTTGGGAATGCGAGCATGCTTAGATCTGAACATGGTTAAGCTAGTGCACACGGTCAACGCACTGCCGCACACTAGCATCACAGATGAGTTTGCCGACGTATTCGAAGGCATTGGACTGTTTCCTGGGGAGTGCACCCTCTGCCTTCAACCTGCTGTAACACCAGTGGTGTGTCCGCCTCGCCGCATCCCATATGCCCTGCGGAGCCGACTCAAAGACGAACTAAAAGAGATGGAAGAAATGGACGTTATACAGAAAGTCACAGAGCCGACTGAGTGGGTAAATGCCTTGGTAGTGGTAGAAAAGCCCAAAACAGGGAGGCTTAGAATATGTTTAGACCCCCGCTCTCTAAACAAAGCCATTCAAAGACCCCACTATCCGCTTCCCACTCTGGATGACGTCACACCCAGACTAACTGGTGCACAATACTTCAGCGTACTAGACGGCAGGTCTGGGTACTGGGCGATAAAACTCAGCCACAAGTCATCCATGCTAACTACATTCAATACCATCTATGGCAGGTATCGGTTCAAGAGGCTCCCCTTCGGGATCATCTCTGCACAGGACGAGTTTCAGAGGAGAGTTGATGAGGCTTACGAGGGGCTTCTGGGCGTCGCCGCTATTGTGGATGACATCTTGGTGTATGGCCGCACCAAAGACGAGCATGATGCCAACCTGCGTGGTATGCTAGAGAGAACAAGAGAGAAAGGCATCAAGCTGAACAAGAATAAAAGTGTCATCTGCGTGACAGAGGTGAGCTACTTTGGGCACAGGCTGACACGAGACAGCATCCGGCCCGACCCCAACAAGATAAAGGCCATAAAAGACATGGCTCCCCCACGCAACAGAGCAGAGTTTGAGACCATATTGGGCATGATCACTTACCTTTCCAGGTTTGCCCCCAAACTCTCAGAGGCCACAGATCCATTATGGCAGCTGCTGAAGGAGGGCAACGAGTTGTATGGGACTCTGTATGGGAACCTTGACGCTGCATTCACACAGGTATAAGACCTCCTAACACAGGAGCCTGGCCCCGTCCTCACATACTTTGACCACACCAAAGATGTGAAACTGCAAGTTGATGCATCCAAATGCGGCTTAGGAGCAGTCCTGCTCCAGGGAGAGAAGCCAGTTGCATATGCATCCAAGGCACTAAATGAGACTGAACAGAACTACGCACAAATCGAAAAGGAACTCTATGCAGTGCTCTTTGGATGCAAGAGGTTCCACCAGTACCTGTATGGCCAATAGGTGATTGTCGATTCAGATCACAAACCGCTAGAGGCAATAATGCGAAAGCCACTGGCAGCTGCACCGCCCAGGTTACAGCGCATGATACTGCAGCTGCAACGGTATGACATCACCATTACACACAAGCCTGGAAAACAAATCCCAGTCGCGGACACTTTATCCAGAAAGCCAATTGAATGTAATGAACGGTCACTGAGCGAAGGTATGGACTCACAAATACACACAGTGATCAGCAGCGCTCCGGTGAGCGACAGGAAAATGGCAGAGATCAGAGCTGCAACAGTCCAAGACCAACAGCTCTCAGTGCTGACACAGGTTACCTTGGCAGGGTGGCCTGAGTCCAGGAAAAAATGCCCACATGCTGTCACAGATTACTGGAATCATTGGGATGAGATCTCCAAGGTGAACGGCATCCTGCTAAAAGGGCAGAAAATCATTGTACCACACTCACTCAGGGCTGAAATGCTTGCACGCATACATTCAGGACATTTAGGGATGGAAAAGTGTAAACAACGGGCAAGAGACGCAGTATTCTGGCCCGGCATGGGGAAACAAATAGAGGCGCTAGTAGGATCCTGCATCATCTGCCTCGAGCGACGGAACTCCGCCCCAAAGGAGCCAATGATCTCATATCCCATCCCTGAAAGGCCTTGGCAGGTAATAGCCACAGACTTATTCACATGGAATGATACTGACTACATAGTGGCAATTGACTATTACAGCAGATATTTTGAGTTTGTGTTGTTTGAGTTTTTGTTGATGTTTGCTAGGTTTGGAATCCCTCAGACTGTAATCAGTGATAATGGACCTTGTTACAGTTCGCAGGCGTTCCGAGCATTCACTCATGCATGGGACTTTGAGCACGTCACAAGCAGCCCACTGTACCTACAGAGCAACGGATTGGCTGAAAAGACTGTGCAGACAGCCAAAGCCCTCATGGACAAAGCACATGCACAGGGTACGGATCCTTACCTCAGCTTATTAGAATACAGAAACACCCCGGTTGATGGACTGAAGTCACCAGCGCAGCTACTGATGAGCAGGCGTCTGCGCTCAATTCTCCCGGTCACTAAAAAGCAACTGCAGCCAGAGCTTGCCTGTCGCACCACAGTCCACTGCAGGAGAGAACTGTGCCAAAGACGGCAAAAGCAGTACTACGACCGAACAGCCAAAACACTGCCTGCACTACCAGTGGGTGCCACAGTCTGCTACCAGCTCCCAGCAGGGATGTGGAAACCTGCAACAGTCACAGAAACAGCAGGTACCCAGAGGTCATACAACATGCACTGATGAAGGTCACACGCTCAGGCGAAACAGGCGTCACCTCTTGCAGACTCCAGAAGGTGGTACAAACCACGAAGGTCCACCAAATGGCCATGGACTAAAGCCTGTCACACTGCAACACAACACTGAACACACACCAGACACACAAGCAAACCCCATAGCGTTAGCGCATTACACTACCACAAGGTCAGGCCGCATAGTACGGCCAAGAGAAGTTTTGGACTTATGAAATTATATCAAAAGAAAAAAAGAAAAGAAAAAAATGTTTTGTGAGAAATTTTTGTTTGTTTGATGAATACTTACCTTGTTATGTTTAAACGATACAGCTAAAGTTCTATCAGAGGAAATACCTGATAAAGTTACACTTCAGTTATGGTGTCCCAAATGTTTATGTTGGTAATGCAACATAGCAATACACCGTTGCCAAGCAAGATAAAATAAATATGTATGGCAGCTAATGTGTATGTTCATGACCATGTTTTGTTTTCAAAAGAAGGGGGATGTAACATCTTATATATTGTCTATGGTAACATCCTTGGAACTTCCTGTTAGAATTTTATGTTTTTACGGATATCATTGAAGTGCACACCAGTGTAACCGGAAGTAAACAAATAAAGATGGCAGTGCCGGTATGCGTAATGGATGAGTAGTCCAGTCGTATCTTTTATTCAAAGATAACAGTAAACATTACAAAAACAACAGTTATCACACTATGTAGCTTAAGGGAATGTGCACACAGACCCTCTTAATGTATGACACAGTCATATACAACTGAATAATTTGGATCCAGACTGAGGCCCTGTTTACACAAAAACGTAAAAATATTTTATCAGATGTGCCTTTCGTTTAGACGGCGCCAGCATTTTTGGGGCTTAAAAACGCAAAGAAGTGAAACCACCCTCCAGAGTGGAAATCTTAAAAATGCTCCACCATCGCGTTGCCGTCTAAAGGGTAAAAAAGCAAAAGTCTGCAGCCTCTATTGTTGTGGTGGCTGGCGACCCACCCCATATTTCGTTACATAAATCAAAATATAGAGTGATTACTCGCCCATGGCCACTCCACCGTTGGGTATCCACAGCCTGCCTATACTATGGCTTTCAGCTTTGATGATATCTGACTTTTACTGCGTCTTTCTCGTGTGGATATGATGTCCCTCCAGGTACAGGATACTGCTGTCCACACAACCACCCAGTCACCTGGTGTGCATACTACATCGAATTTCACACACTTTTGCGTCACCATATGCATGCAGATCCCCCCTCCTCAAAACACTTGTCTAACGCGGAATAAAAAGTGATAACGCAATGCCACTTTTGCATTTTCTCTCAGATTGTTTACGTCTAAACATAGCCTCAGACGACGTTTTTTTTTTAACCAATGCAGTTAATCCCCTTTGTGGGCCAAGCATGGCTGGAGGTCCATCTGTGGCAAGGCCACTTAACTTTTCAAATAGTAACAAAACAACTTGCTTAAACAAATCTTTACCTTTGGTTGTGCCATGCATGGCCTGCAGATTCCTCAGTCGTATCAAATTCAGCAGTAATCCCACACAAAAATGGCTAGTTGGGCAGTATTTGTTATGTCTGTTGTTTCATCGCAGGCCAGAGAGAAAAACTGACTTTTTTATTGCAGTGTCCTTCAGTGTTGTTTCAAAGTATTCTGCCATATCACTAATTTGTTACGGTTATTCGAGATAAACTAACACTTTGGAACTGTTTTACTTTGTCTGGTGCTAGCAGCTCCACAGCAGTAACAAGGCACTCTTTCACGATCTCCTGAATAAGGTTTCAGCTTCTTAGCTATGAGCTTACTTACAACAAAACTAGTGTGCTTAACACAGTCTCTGTTGGAATGCGGTCTGAGTCCTTGACTTTTTTCATATGCATTTGTCCTTGCAACTCATCCAGTTCAGCATGTTTTGAGCTGTAATGACGCCCAACATTGACTTTTTAGGTACACTGGCATGCCTTTCACTTCAACAAGAAAATCATTTTTTTGTCAATTTTTCTTGAAAAACACAACATTCTGCATCTACTTTCCTTTTCTCAACAGTCGTCATTATGCATAACAGTGATGACACAAAAGGTTACTACGGTTACGTACCTGTTGCGTTCAGGTTCACTGTGACCCGGACAGGCATACAGTCGGAAGGGACCACCCAGATACCTGACTCTGTTATGTTATTTTATATTATTGACTATTTTATGTATAATTTATTGCTGTCTAGAGATATTTTTGTATTTGAGTTATTTTTATTAATTCTGAATTGACTTGTGGGCTGAATTAAGCTGTCTTGTGGGCGGCATACGGCCCGGAGGCCCGGAAATTCCCCACTCCTTGTATGAACCAATACAGTGATAGAGAATTGAAGATGAAATTATTATTAGACCAACGCAATGTCAACCTTCTATATGGTTGTTAATTGGTTAGATAAGATAGGATCTGATCAGCTATAATTGGTGCTCACCCCAGCTCTCTGCTGTTGTGATCAATGTTATCAAATACATTTTTAAAAAGGGAAGAGGCATTTTTTATCTCTTGTCTAGGCAGCACTTCCACTTTGAGAGCTTGTTTGATACATGGTTTAATTTCTCATGTAATGACAGTTGACCAATGTACCAACATTATAAGCTAAATTGTAAGTGTTTTCTCTTCCACCATAATGTGTCACTTTCAGCACACAGCTTTCCTCTACCAGTCAGTCAATGTTTAACCTAGATGACTGTGGAGAAAGGAGTCGCTATCCCACCTGCTGAAGGAGGCTTTTATTGTCTGTGTGTGCTGTGAACCACAGCGTCTCAGTCTGAGCAGGAACACACACACACACACACCCTCGGGACTCCATGAGGTCCTCCACAGGTAGGCTCTTTCTCTTTCTCCTTGACAAACTAATGACTATGATTTGACTAATACAATCCATGACTCGGTCTTGACATAACGCACTTGTGGAGAAGTCTTCATGTGTGCTGTATTTGAAAGTAAAATCTTTGTGCATGCTTGTTCTTATGATGTTTTAGGAACTGTTTGGTCTGTTGTCTGAAATCTGCTAGGTGCTACACTATACCACTTCTTTTGATCTAACCCCACACAGTGACTCCAATTGTTTCCTCCTAGTTAAACATTGCCCATCCAAAGTCCTTGTCTGGATACATTTTTACAACACTGAGGCTTTTACAATTTCTAATAGAAACCTCTGGAGAGAAGAAACCACTGAGAGCAGATTCTTTTTCTTTTTGTCAACACATTCCATGTACACTGTCCTGCTGCCACAAATACTCACTAAAGCATTGAATGTAGATTCATCAGTCACTCAAAATAGTACCCAACAAGTATTTTTAGGAAATCAGTCTTTTAAAGAAAACTATTTGTTTTTAAAGATTTTTGTCTTCGATAGGAACCAATGGGCTTGGAGCTGAGAGCCACAGACAGGAAGTCAGAAAGTATTGAGAGACAGACTAACACATTGTTGATTTGGGTCTGCAAATGTTTACTACAAATTTGAGGAACTTGTACTCTTCTTGAATATTCTTTTTCATGCTACTTAAACTTGTAATTCACTACTGTTACTACTACAGTACTGTTACTATTACAGTCACTTACTGGTTATATACCAATCAGAGTGCAACAGTTGACACAAAGGAGGGGTGATTAAACATTAAATCTTAGGCCTAAACAAATGTTTTTTTTTACTACACTACATTCAGAGGGAAATATATGAATACAGTTATAAATTATCTTATACAGTGTGTCCCAAGTCAAAATTATTATCATTTGGGATTTTTATCTAATAATGTGCTTAGTAAAACTTAATGATAGATAGAAAAAATAATTATAGAAAATAGGAAAATTGAAAGTTCCTTTGATTGATCTTTTTAATTTAAAATTACACAGATAAGCGATACACAGACCTACTTAGTATTTCATATATGTAAATAAATGTATATATACTGTATGGTACATTCATTGTGAACATACACAGTGACAATTCACTTAACCTTTAGAACTATGGGACTAAACTAGATTAATTAGACTAGTCTAATTTTACTATATATGTTTTTCGAATTAAATTGAAAATTGAAATAAAAAAAATAGAAGAGATTCATAGACAATGCATGGATTTCATGGATTGTGTTATGTTTTGCTTTATGTCTTGTTAGAAGCAATTAGACAATATAAAAAATAAAAAATAAACAGGCAGTGAAGTAGAGTGTGTAAGAAGATGCTCCTCTCTTCTGCTCTCCCTGTATCTTATCTTGATTTTTGTTTGAGTTATTTGGTGAAATGCAGCTAATGAGGATGAGTGTAAGTTAGAAACAGAGCAAGACAATACTGTTTGAATGGCCTTCAACTGTCCGATAAGAGTCAGACTGACTTCAGACAGCCTGCCAGCCTTGCCAAGTAAGTAACACTAATTAAGGAATTTGCCTTGGCGGATGGTTCATAAACAAAGAAAGAAGGCTTTGTGGTTAAGTGCAGGATGTGTAACGATGTTGAGAAATGTTCAAAAAAATTCAGGAGATATAGTGTGTGCAATGTACAGGTATATAGTACATGATGTACGTTTATGTAATGTGTTGTGCTGGGGGGTTAAAAGACTGTCAGTGGTGGTCCCGGGCCTTGTAAATTGAGACCGACTGCAGTCTGGAAGAAAGTTGTGGTGTGAGGTTCTGGGAAACAAACACTGGAAGGAATATTTGGCGTATTTTGGCCTGGCAGGGGTTCCTGTCAGTCCCGGCCCCCTATAACCCATGGTGGCAGAACTTAAAGTACCAGTAGGACAGAGCAATGTAAAAAAAGATGATTTATTTAAAGCATGCAGAATGCTGTTGAACATTGTTGGCTCAACTGGCTGAAAAGGTTGAAATGAAGTGATGATATATCTGAGTCACAATGAAGGGGAGCTGCTGTTGGTGGGAGGAGACTGATCATAGAATAAACATAGAGCGTATATATGTGTCTGCTCTTGAGGGTCTTTGGTTTGGGAGTGGACTCAGGAATGGAGGGAAATTAAGTGATTGGTTAAATGATTGTTCCACAGCAGGACAGATGACTTCTGAAGAAAAAGGAACATATCTTGAACAGTGTTGGGCAATTTACTTCCAAAATGTGATACATTATAGATTACTAGTAACTGTCATTTGAGAGTAATTAGTTATATTACAATATTACTGTCTCTGAATTGTAATGCATTACACTACTTTTGCATTACTTTTGAGTTACTTTCACCAAAATAACAACGGAAGTTTGATTTGGTAGCTAGCTTGTGAATTTCACCACCGGATCAATAAAGTCTCCTCTTTATCGACTTTAATAAATCATAGATTATTTATAATAATTTGTATAATTAATATGAATATGCAAAGTAACTAAAGCTATAAAAATAGATAAGTAAAACAATAGGCAAGTAGGAGAACATGAAATACTCAATTAAAAGTACCTTACATTGTATTGAAGTACGGCATTGTTGTAAAATGTTTGTTTATAGCACTTGAATAAGAAATTCATGTTGTTTAGTTTAAAACACTCTAAAGGAAATGGTCAATTATAGTGTGATTAAAACTCATTTACATTATTTACAGTACTTGATTTACAGCTGATATGTGAAAAGGTACACAACCTTATTTAACAGTAATTTAGTTTTACTGCGAACCGTCACAGAAGTGCTTTTATATTTAAGTAGTCTACACGGAAGTTGTCTGTTGTGTACTCTTGCTAGCTTACTGAAGTGTGATGAACATGAGACGCTAGATACAAAACATGTAACAGTAAATGGTCACAGTAAAAGACAAGCGTTTTTGGTCGTCATTCGAAGCCATTCCACTACAGGCATAGTTACTTTCCACGGCTGATAAAATGCAATGATATAGAGCTCAACAGTCCCGCTCCTCCTCCGAGAGACCTTGAGTTCGAGTTCAAGTAAATTTCCCATTCATTTCTCCCATTGACATCTGGAAAAATCCGCACATAAAGAGTTTTAGACCATGCCTTAGGCTAACCAGCTACGACGTGACTCATAAGCATACAACATATAATTTCGACTGAAAAAACGAACAGAAAAAAAACTCAAAGGTACAAGACTGTGTACATTAAGGTGACCAGATTTTTGAGACAAAATCTGGGGACATTTTCAGCTCAGAAGCGTAAATACCTCCAAAACAGGTAATGTTTTTATCTTTGTAAAACTTAAAACAGGGACACTGCCCCAGGAGCGTCACTAGACCTAGAGCTGCACTGGGGCACAAGCCCCCCTAGAGGGGGGGGGGGGGGGGGGTCCATGGGCAAGCTCCCCTGTAAGAAACGTTTGTCTATTTTAACATTTAAATGCATCAATCTGGTGCATTTTGAAAAGAAATTCAGAGGTAAGACTTGATTATTCTTATCTATGGATGGAAATATTTGTGCTGTAGGCTGGACTATTTCGCACTTAGTTTTTTTCTTCATATTTTTGCATTAATGTCACTAGGAAGCATACCAGTATAAATATATATTCATATTTGTAAGTGGGATATATATAAGTAAGTGGGATTGTCTGGAATCTGGCAATATAATAACAGTTATGGTGGGATACACTGGCTAAGCAATTTACAAAAATGTCTGTGCTGACATAAATAGTTTATATGAGAATACATTATAATTTTGGCCCAAAGTTGGAGACCATGTAGCCTAGAAATCTAGACGCACCCTAGCGGCAGCAAATTTAATTTGCAGCCAGGGGGGTCTAGGCACTCTCCATTGGCTTGCGAGCTGGAAAAACCAAACTCTGGTCAGGCCAATCACATCGTGTATAGAGTCGGTAGGCGTTTAAAGACTTTATTTGTCCATTGTTTATTTCTAAAGAAACACAACAATGTATAAAAGGCTCCCTTACCTTGTATCTCACGTTATGGCTTCGTAGCAGACGTTTTTGTAAAAATAGGCTAACGATTGTGTCATAACCATGGGACTTACTGTCGCATAGTAGAGGAATTACCGTATAGTACAGGAGAAGCTCGCAGGCAGTTTCGACTTACATTAGCTGTTTAAGTCTAATTACTAATGTTAACTAGCATTTTAGTTAGCAATAATTAGCAGTGTTGGGCAAGTTACTTCCAAAATGTAATACATTATAGATTACTAGTTACTGTCATTTGAGAGTAATTAGTTATATTACAATATTACTGTCTCTGAATTGTAATGCGTTACACTACTTTTGCATTACTTTTGAGTAACTTTTTCACCAAAATAACAGGGGATGTTTGATTTGGCAGCTAGCTTGTGAATTTCACCACCGGATCAATAAAGTCTCCTATTTATCCACTTTAATACATCATAGATTATTCATATTTTGTATAATTAATATAAATATGCAAAGTAACTAAATCTATAAAAAAAAATAGATAAGTAAAACGTATAATAGGCAAGTAGGAGAAAATGAAAATACTCAATTAAAAGTACGGCATTGTTGTAAAATGTTTGTTTATAGCACTTGAATAAGAAATTCATGTTGTTTAGTTTAAAACACTCTAAAGGAAATGTTCAATTATAGTGTGATTAAAACTCACTATTAACATTATTTACAGTACTTGATTTACAGCTGGTTTGTGAAAAGGTAGCCTACACAACCTTATTTAACAGTAATTTAGTTTTACTGCGAATAGTCACAGGAAGTGCTTTTATTTTGAAGTATGCTACACAGAAGTTATCTGTTGTGTTGCCAAGGCTACTCTTGCTAGCTTACTGAGATGCAACCAGGATGCAACATGTCCGTCAGGCTGAAGTTGTTCACTTTCTTGTTTGTAAAACTGCAACATATTGAGCAGTAAATGGTCACAGTAAAAGACAAGCGTTTTTGGTCGTCATTCGAAGCCATTCCACTACAGGCAGAGTTACTCTCCATGGCTGATAAAATGCAATGATATTTACGTGTAGCAAGCCTCAACATTAATTCCCGACATGTTTATATCTGTCAGCCGCTGATGTACCGTCACCTGTTGGGACATACATGCTGTCCGTACCGTCTCTGGTTCTGGCTCTGACCACGGGAACAGAAACAGGACAGCTCACTTCAATGCAGCGTAATAACTCCTGAAAATAATATCCATCTCGCAAATGTATCTGTCTCTGCAGTCATCTCAACCATCGAATACAGCGACAGGAAAATAATACGGCTTTTTTTTTTCCTGTGAAGAAATGTGTCGCGGTGTTGGTGAATTCTTAAAAAAAACAATGCACCACTAAATGTTGCGTTAAAATGCGTTGTAACTCGCGTTACTGAGATTGTAACGAGTATAATATTACCGAAATTTAATTAGTAATGCGTTATATTACTGCGTTACAGCAAAAAGGAATACATTACTGTAATTGCGTTACTTTTGTAACGCGTTACTCCCAACACTGATAATTAGCCTGTGTCCATGTTATCTCCTTACATATATACCTACGCTCTCCGCCTCTGCAAGATTGGGAATGATTGAGATTTCTCTTGGCACAGCTACCAGAAGACTTACAACTTTCAGACAGAGGGTCACATTTACGTCGTCTCTCTCAGTTGGAGGCTGCGCAGTAACGCTCAGCGCTCACCGGAAAAGTGCTTCTAATATCCTTCACTGGTCTCCGTCCAGAGCAACGGGATCTGTTGGTCCATTCTTATATACTGTCTATGTTTTGGGCATGCGCATGACGGATCGTGCAGGCAGCTCCCGGCAGCTCCCCCTCCTCACCAGCATGAGTTCCACCAATCAGAGGCATCACTGTGGGATTGTGGGATTGTTCAGGATTGTGGGTAATGGAGTACTTATCCAAGACATCGCGAATAAAAGACATTTATCTCAAAACAAGGTTGGTGCCCCATGAACTTTTGGCATCTATATGAGCATATACAATCGCTTAGTCATGTCGTAGCTGGTTTTAAGTCTACCATCGACAGTTATGATTTTATGGCTTATACTCCAATTTGTCAATAGAGAAATTGCATTGCATTTTTACTTACGGAAACCACTGTGGACGGGACTGTTGCGCTCTATTACGTGTGGCAAGCCTTAACATTAATTCCCGACATGTTTCTATCTGTCAGCAGCTCAGACACACTGCTGTCCGCGCTGACGTACCGTCACCTGTTGGGACATAGATGTTGTCCATTGGTTGGCTCTTCCCACAGGAACAGAAACAGGACAGCTCACTTCAACGCAGCGTAATAACTCCCGAAAATAATGTCCATCTCGCAAATGTATCTGTCTCTGCAGACATCTGAACCATCGAATACAGCAACAAGAAATAACTTTTTCCTGTGAAGAAATGTTTTGCGCTGTTGGTGAATTCTTAAAAAAACAATACACCACTAAATGTTGCATTAAAAAGTTGTAACTTGCGTTACTGAGATTGTAACGAATATAATATTACCGAAATTTAATTAGTAATGTGTTATATTACTGTGTTACAGCAAAAAGGAATACATTACTGTAATTGCGTTACTTTTGTAACGCGTTACTCCCAACACTGGTCTTGAATTAGTACCACCATGACAGAGCTGTGAGAATCCTTTTTATTAAAGGCTCCATTTTTGTGTGAAGCCATCTTCCTCGTTGGCAGTGGAGAAGAGTTGTTATACATTCACTTTGCACTTTGACAGAATATAAGCTGAGGTCACGTTGTGAAATTGTAGTCACCATAGTTTTAAAGTTGTTGTCCGTAAGATTTGAGTTAGGCTGTTTCTAGCGACAGCGTTGGCAGTAAGATGTAATCGCAGGCAGGCCTTTGGGACTTCCAAGTGAGGTGTCGACTGAATGATGGCACGATGCCTTCACATGCTCCAGTCCACACAGATAGCAGTTTAGTCTAAGATTAGCTACGACCTAATACATCCATGAAGATGTGAGTTAAGTGAGTGAGTCTAAGTAATGTGACACAAACTAATAACCTAATAGCCATTGTGGCATATGTGAAACAACCTTAGCTGATGAAGTGGAGGCCGAGGAAGAGCGGGCAGCACCACTTTGCCCTTATTCACTGAGTGCGGAGCTCACGTTGCTAACATTATTAGCTGACACAACATGGCCAATAGTGCTGACATCTGAACCAACCTGAGCATCAAAAAGTGCAGGGAACAAAAACTCATAAAACATTACGACAGGGTTAACTAGATGAAAATCTTACGGACTACAACTTTAAGGAAAGATAAAAGCAAGTACAGTTGACTCAGGCAGCTAACATTTAATGAGTTACTTTTGCGTTTTTTTTCTTGTAATTCTTGATGTTGAAATTATAACGCTCGGTTATGGGGATCATCCCCTGTACCTATGGAATATGTAACGGTGGAGAGATCTCAATACGATAGAGAACCTCATCTGTTTGTGCTTTGAATTAAGCCCTTTGCAAAATGAATAATTAAATTTTTCTGTCCTAAGAAGTCATTGAGTAACGTTTCATTTTAAATGAACTACTTTGAGTGTGACTTTGGGCTGCTCAGCCTGGGCCTTATTAAACAAAACTGACCAGACAAAACATGTCTGGTCAGTGTGATAAATTATTGCCAAAAAGATTATTTAAAAAAAAGATTAAACTCAGAACAGGATTATAATTTATTTATTTTAATCTCTTAATGGAAACAAATCTAAAATGTAAATAAAACAAATAATATTCCACTGAATTCTGGTTAGAATGAAGAACACAGACCTCAGTCAGTACCAGTCATTCCTCCTGTTTTAGTTTGTAACTATAGAGACTAAGGTTGTGATGTGAATTTGAGTGAGCAAAGCAAGGCATTATGGCATTTTACGACACAGAAGCTACAGTAGAGGCTAAGTAGTATAGAGGAGTGACAGGTTGGGAATTAAAAGAAGGATTGGAAATAAAATAAAAATGTACATCCTCCAAAATGATAATGTTATCATTAATTAGCTTGTTCTTGTTTCCTAACTGTTTTGTGAGTTATAGGAGCTCAGCTGGGAGCTTCATGAAAACAGCTAATGCTAACGTAATCTGCCCTTCAGCTGTCACTATAAGCTCAGACTTCATATACACTAATAACTTTTAATAGCTGTATCCTCATGAACGTGACAGACAATCTCAAGGCATGTTTAATTTAATTTAGTTTTGTTTATTTTATTTTTTATTGGTTTGTATTCCTCTTATTGTAATGTCCATTCTGGATTGTCCACAGCTGTGTCTCATTTTGAAATTGTATTGAATGGCGGCCTGAGTTAATTTAAGGGAAGAGGTGGGAAAGTATTTGTGTAGTAGTCTGATTTCTATTAATCCATAATTCTAGTAATCAGTCCTTGTCCAAGGGATGCTGCTGTTTAGTGTTGTTTAAAAAGAAATTTAGGGGCAAGGAACACAATTGTGAATGTAATGTCATGAAGTTCTGTAACATCTGTTGTCCTGTCAAAATATCAATACAAAAGAAAAAGGTTCTGACAGCATCGGTTGGCATAGTTATTAATACTAACGACCCTAGCCCAGCTAGTATGTTGTGCTTGTGTAAAACATAGTGGCAGTAAACAGTAAGCCTTGACCTGTCTAATGGTCTAGAAATGCCACTGGCAGTAAATGAGAGGCTTCAGATAGAGCAGTTTGAAATGTCGCTTTTATATACGTTTACATGTTTATGCATGTTGATCAGGTGTATTGATAAGGTAATGATGATAATAATGTTTTATTGCACTTCCAGTAACGAGTGTAGTTGTCGGAGGTCAGCCCTGACGCAGAGAGCAGAGGAGATGCTGCAGCGTGATAATAAATTACACCAAAACAGTTTAATATGGGTTTCGGTACCTACCCTAATTACATTCATTCACTTCATGAATTAACATTTGTACACTGCGTGTGTGCAAAAAGACCACCTGTACGGTGTTCTCCAATGTGATGTTATGTAACCTTAAATCAGTTTACACAATGAATTGTTCAAAAACTGCTTTTCGGTAAAAGTTATGGATCTGATAATTAATCCAAGGTCAGCAGAACATTCCGTCTTAGCGTGCAATAGATGCAGAATGAACAACAGTCAATAAACAGTACAAGATTTACAGAATGTTAACACCCCATAAGGATGTAATGAGGACAGTCAGTGGTATTGATTTCCAAAGAGCAACAGCCAGTGGGGAAACACTCACTCACTCACTCACTCACTCACTCACTCACTCACTCACTCACTCACTCATTCACAGACTTTTGTGTTTATAGGGCTGGCTTTGCATTGCTAACCTGACAAGCCAGATGGTTTGTTACACAGAACCTTTTGAAAAGCCGTCATTGGAAACTGTTTGGAAAAGGGCAGGCACTTTAAAAAAAAAAAAAACTGGCAGGTGATTGGATGAACCATCTGTCTATCACGTCCCCATTGTTGTTTTGTCACACACACCTAAACCACGCATGTAGCTGCCAGTCGCTTCTTACAGGATGCTGATTGGTTCAGTAAGCTGCTGTTCGGGCACAAATGCATAACTTGAAGCCTAGTAATATGGATTTTTGTCTGATATGTTATCCCACAATTCTCACGGGATCTTGGCCCAGCCAAAAAGGAGCCCCAGTAGCAGCAGCTTCCTACAGTGTGAAGCAGTGCTGTTGTATACTTTTGGTCAGTGTTTGAAAGCCCACATCATTGTGTAATAATAAGCTTGCCTGTATAAGTTTGATTGCTTACTTCTGAGAGTAATTTAATTTGCCTCAACCAAGTGATTTCATCGGAGCTGTCCTTTATATTCAAGTTACAGCACTCCTTGATAGGTGTCCATTGTAAATAATACATTTTGGACAAAGGCATGGGGCTAAACACTGTTTGACCTCACCTAAATGTGTCTGGGTCCTTGTGATGATGACAGAGCAATGTTACAGTTGTCTGTGGATGCAGGAAGGTACAAATATCTTATTGTGTCACTGTCACTTCCACAGGCTGCCAGGATGCAATGGAATTTCCACGGTAAGTACAGCTTTAGATACAATTAGTCTTAGTACTACTGTAATACCTCCTGATAAACAGAAATCTGCTGCTTATTAAAGGATCACACTTGTGTTTTAGACCATTCCCTACAAATTATATATACCTTACAATAATGCCAGTTTATAAAAAATATCAAAATTACAAAAAAAAAAATTCAACCCCAACCTCTTTTGAGGAACAATCTGATACTCACAGACACACTGCCAACAGTTTTCATTGAACTGTATCCCTGTTGACAGTGTGTTGTGTTTATTGCTATGCAGTGATGACATAACTTTGATAACACTGAGGCAGATAAAAGCTGAACTGTGAGCTTCTTATCTTCTGGATACTTTCAGCAGCCACGACCACAAGGAAATTGTATCCTCTATGCAACGTGTTCATCTTACCAACCCTATAAGCAGACAAGAATGTTGATATTCAACAATCCTGCAAAATTTCAGATTACGTTTAGTGGCAAGGTTTTTAATATTCCTTAAAGTGGCATTAAAATGTCAGTCCTGAATGTATTATAATTTTTCTTCAAGTAAAAACAATTAAATTGAGTTGAGAGTTTAGTAGTCTATATCCTCGACATTACACTTCCATAATTGCTCCGGTGCCGCAGGAAATTCCGTGAGATGCATGTCTTTTCGCCGATGTCTGGTGGATTTATGAGGACTATGGTTAATTGCTTTTCAGATCTCTGCAGGGTAAATTGAGACAGCTAGCTAGACTATCTGTCCAATTGAGTTAAATGAAAATATTCGAGATACAACTTTAAATTATGTTTTTATATAGTATGTTTGCACATACAACTATGGTCTATACTATGAAAGTACTATGAACTGTATAATATGAAAGATTGGGTTTATGACAAATAAACAATGGTTGGTATGCATTGCACAGGGCCTCAATGGTGCACTGGAGAATCATCCAATATAAATGTAGTCTTGCTGCTCAGTCATAGTAGTAAGCTGACACAGGTCTTACTGGTTTGTTTTGACCACATGACTTAGTTATAATTATTTGTATAAATGAGAGTCACTATGTCAGGATACTCATGAATATATCAAACTGATGCATATTCATCACCAAGAAACCTCAGAAACATTCTGCACGTATCTGAAAAATGATATAGTGAAATGATAGTAACCACTGGGCCACTGCCTGTTTGTAATGTCTAATAGAACAGCAGTCTTTGAAATGGTGAGCAGTCAGTGAGAATCGGCCTATTAGAATGAAATACAACTTTCAAAACACCAGTATGGTCCTTTAAAAAGTTATAGACAGACATTCTGTATACAGTGTAGTTTCTTTTATTAAAATGAATTCTATATGAAATTCCCCTGCTCTGCTACACTGACATACTGACTCTGCATTTTTTCTCCTTACATCAGTTTCACCTTCAATCCAAAGGAAGGGATAGATAATCCAGCTCTGGTCATCACTGATGATCCTGGTGATGTTTAATACACATGCCTTTACATACACAACCTTTTAAACCTGCACTCTTAAAATAATTTTCCAGTGTCCCCCTAGTGTTAATTATCTGTACTAACCATGTGTGCAGAGCCTGATCAGAGCCCCATGCCCAGACTGTGCCAACTGAAGCGTCTGGAGGGGCAGAGCTTTGGTTTCTATCTGCACATGGACCAGCGCAGCCAAGGCTTTGAGATCAGAGATGTTGAGCCTTGGAGTCCTGCAGAGCACAGCGGCCTCAGAGACGGAGACCGAGTGCTGGAGGTCAACGAAGAATATGTGGACAACATAGACTTCTACAGGGTTAGAGTCTAGAATTTGGTATACTAATGCAGATCCCATTCCAAACATGCCTGTTTGGAATGGGCTGATTGCTTGACCTTCGGTATGAGTCGGGTATGGCTGCGGCCTGGAGACCTCCCGTCTCATGCCTCCTGTCTCATGCCCTCCCGGCTGGTGCTTTCCCGGGGTTCGGCTTTTCAAAATAAAAGCTTGCGTCTGGTCAGCTATGTTTTCGTACTTTGGTGTTTTGGATGTTTTTCAACTAAACAGTACGGCAATCATGCTAATGAATACAATAATTTTTTCAGCAGATGTCTTAGTTACAATACGACGGAGCTAGCAAAGCAGTTTTGTGTTTATATGTGCGGGCGGGATTTATTCAGTTTGAGAAATCCCACGGTCTCTACAAAGCTATAGCTCAAATTGTCTGGCTGACTAAACAGGGAGTGACTAGAAATCCTGTCTGTTTTGTTTTTTTGTATTTCAAGAGTGAATTGCTCCACAATATGAATACAGATTGATTATCACTTATTTTGTTGGTAACCCTTGTTGTATAATCACAACATTACGCTTGAGGAGGCCTCACGTCAGTGATGTGCCTTTCGGACCTCGAAATTAAACCCTCTCAAGTAAACAAACGTCAACGTTAAACGCTGATGCAGTTTTAAATGTTTCATAATTTCAGAAAGGAGGAGGCTAACCAATATTTTATATTAATCCTAATTTTTGTTGAATTTTTGTTAAAATCCATAAATGCAGCTTTCAAAATTATAAAAGATTAAAAAGATTTAGCCTATAATAAAATATTGGTTAACCTCCTCTTATCTAAATTTTAGATATCTGATCCCCTTCTAATGGGAGGCATGAACACCTTTTTATTGTAGCCTACTCTTCTGTGGTCTCATATGTTATAATTGTAAAATGGTATTATTTTTAGCATTATGTGGGTGGCTTCATTGTTGAGCTATGTTTTTTGCATTTGGCATACATTTTGATGTTACGCGGTCCTTTTTTTACTGTTATAAACTTGCAAATAAAGCATTAATAAAAAAAAAAAGTAGTCATCGCAGGTTTCATCAAAGAAGCAACAAACGTTAACATCAGGGAGACAACATTAACATCCACAAATCTGCCAACTATAGGCTATGTATGGCTATCGTTAATTTAAGAGTTTAAACGGCGTTCAATTAATTGCATCATGCTCACTAACTTAACCGTGACTTCATTTAGAAAATAATTCACGATTTTGTACTCTGAACATCTGAATTTACCGTCTTATTCTGAATATTTACCGTTGGACACGCCCAGGCATGAGACAGGAGGCATGAGACGGGATTGCATGAGACAGGAGGTCTCCAGGCTGCAGCCATACACTCACTCTTGGTTTGGTATTGCTGCTTTCAGCTTTCTCCAGAACCACTCATCCAAACAACTTAAATACTGAAAACTCTTCCTTGGGTCCTGAGCTATACATGCCATGACATAGTTGCATCTCCTAACAATGCTAGAGTATACACGCAATTTGCTATCAGCTAGCTATTTGGGACCAGGCTATTTCCGGGAACAAAGGTATTCATTTTAAAAGTTAAATCGCTAACACTTGAAATGTTTGAGTTTGCGTCAATGTAACATCCTTATCTCTCCGGTCTCTCTTTCTTAATCTGTGTGTGTGTGTGTGTGTGTGTGTGTGTGTGTGTGTGTGTGTGTGTGTGTGTGTGTGTGTGTGTGTGTGTGTGTGTTCTACTCCCACCCACACCCACAAACATTCTGATCCGTGGTGGAATGTAACGAAAGTGTATTTACTCAAGTACTAAACACTTTTGAGGTACTTTACTTCAGTATTTCTATTTTATGCTACTTCATACTACTACTGCACTACATCACAGAGGCAAATATTCTACTCTTTACGCCACTTTATTTGACAGGTCTAGTTACTTTGTAGATTCAGATTATTACTACAAAATATATTCAACTAACAAATTATGATGCATTATTGTCACGCTTGTGACTTTGTGTTTCCTGTTTTATTTTGTAATCTGTTTGTTCTCACTTGTCTTGTCCAGTTTACTTCCTGTTTTCTGTTTTCCCGCCTGTCTGATTGTTCTGCCCCGCCCTGATGTGTTCCACCTGTTGTATCACCTGTCCCTTGTTAGTCCTTGTTACCTCTTGTATTTAGTCTCTCTCTTTCCCTTGTCTGTTGTCAGATCATTGTATGTTGTTTGGAGTGTCTGTGTGTCATCTACCCTGTTGGTCTCGGTGTTCCTGATGTTTTGCCTGTTCCTGTTTTGGATTCTGCCTGTTTCTGTTTTTTGTTGGAATTTTGCCTGCTGTTCCAGGACACCTTTTGTTCATTGGATTTCATTTTAATAAATCCTTCAGATTACTCTTGTTTTCTGCCATCTTGCATTTGGGTCCTACATCCCCTGAAACTCTCGACAATTATTATATATTAAGCTACCCTGCAGTATATAAAATAATTAAGCCCCACCTTTACCAGCTACATTAACGTGATGAACGCATCACACACACACACACACACACACACACACACACACACACACACACACACACACACACACACACACACACACACACACACACACACACACATATGCCCTGTGTAATAAATTGTATCTCTAATAGTTAAAATGTTATTACAGTGCAAAACTCTACTCATTGCTTGAACACAGTTTTCAAAACTCTACATACTTATCCCATGGCTCTAACCACAACCTGCACAACACTGTGGATTTACAGCACTTTGTTCAAACGCTAACACACTGCTGTCAAAACTGTTAACCACGCATTCAAAACATTACGGATTTCAGCCTGGTGCATTTCAAACACTGTTGATTGCAATGGTTTCTTGTTCTAGACTTGTTAGTGAACACAATACTGTATACAGTATATAGGGAAAGCTCATAACGCCTTTTTTGGAAATAAAGAATTACCAAATAAGAATGAAACAGTTATACATCAGAATCAGCTTTATTTGCCAGGTATGAGGACACATACGAGGAATTTTTCTTTGGATTATACATTGCTCACAATGTGTTTACTCATACAAAACAAATAATATATACACACTATAAACAAACAATATAGACAGTGGTACATTGTACCATTTGAGAGAAACAGTGAACAGGTAAAAGAACAAAGATACCAATATGTCCAGGCAAGATGTCTGAGGTTACATACACAGTTGTAAAAATGTGAAAAACACTTCCTTTACTATAGTAAAACTGCACACTTACTGTTTTTCACAAAGTAATGGAGGTGTAAGCAATGGGAACATCACAGTCATTTGTATTTATAGATAATGTAGGTCCATGGCAAGAGAAGACATCCAATTTGATAATAAAAAAACTTGTAAAACTTCTGGATTATTACGTACCTTTAGTTTGTAACATTTCCAGTAATTACGTAAATTACTTGAGACAAAACAAAAATGTATATATCTATTTACTGTAGGTAAGCAAACTGAGGATTTTCATTCATTCTTGTTTATCTCAAAACTTGTATAAAATAAAAAAGGAAAAAAAATAATTTCACTCTTTTTTAATGGAAAATATTGATTACTGTAAAGTCACTTAAATTATACAAACTGTAAAGATGAAAAGTTTGTATTTTCTATATTGGTGTTTGATGCTAGTGTTTTTCCTCTCAGTGTGTTCTGAGTGACAGTGTGTGTTACCTAGATGAGAATTGTTCATAGTGTTTGGCTGCACTGAGCCTATTTTGAGACATGTGAGAAGAGCTGTGTTGCTTGGATTGAGTTTTGGAGGTGATGTGAACTGTTTAGCTCAGGTGACTGTTGGTAATGCAGAATGTAGTTAGGGTTTTGCACATGTGGCTTCAGTTATGACCAGTGTCGTTTAGCAATCGAAAAAAACTGTAAAGAAGCTCATGAAGTCGTCACTACTGAGGGCTATAGGAATACACAGAGCTGTGACTCTACTTCAGCCTGGCTACAGTGCTGAAAAGAAACCTGGGGTTGTTCTTATTTTCCTTTATTAAAGAGGTATTTTGCTGAATTAAATCCAGCTCTGTGTCATGGCAGTGTGGGCAGTGTGTCCATATCAACAGTGTGTGGCTTCCCTCGGTGGCCAGGGGTGTCGGTTTGGGGGAGGAAAGGGGAGTGAGTACCCAGGGCCCTCATGTGAGGAAGGACCAAAAAGATGCTACAATGAATAGCTGTGGATGTGGGAAGGGGCCCATAGAGATTTTGTTTTATCCCCTGGCTGAGGTGCATGTCGCTCCAGCAGAGCAGTTTGTTTTAGGTTACTGGTTTGGGAATTATACCATGGAGCCCACTTCCCTTCTTTTATTATCTTCTTTTTAGCGGTTCAACAGATACGAGTGTAGTTTGCAGTGAGCCTGCAGCACTATCCACAAATAGATGATCAATCGATAATGTGGATAAAAAAAGAAAAAATGAAGATACATTAATTGAGCACAGAATAGATTTGTGTTTGCTCCAATTTAAACATTCTCTGCGTGAGAATATTTCTTCGTACAAATTATAATTTATGTGCTTGGAGAAAAATTTTTTTCTGTGCTCAAAATGCCCCATCACACTCAGAATTGAGAAACAAATCCTCCACCGCGGCGCCGCAGAGGAAGGTCTGGCTAGTCCAGACAGCATTCCGGAATGGGAGAAAAACATGCTTTGGTTTATTGACATTTCTTTAAACCAATCACAATCATCATGGGTGGCGCTAAGCTCCATATGGAGCAACGGCACCTCTGCAAAATAGCATCGGGAAGGAACTTGTTTTGGTGGAACGTGAACATTTAAAAGTTGTTTTAGTCATGCAACAGAAAACTCAGATTGGACAGATAGTCTAGCTAGCTGTCTGGATTTACCCTGCAGAGATCTGAGAAAAGGTTAACTATAGTCCTCATAAATCGACCAGAGTTTAAAATGCCAACACAAAGAAAGCCCAAGGCAATGGATATCCGCCCTAAATGAGTGAAATCCGGCAGAATTTCCATCGGCAATGGAGCAATCCCGGAAGTGGAATGTCGAGGATATTGACTAAAATAAATATAACTCCATACTTCTTCCTTTGTTTAAACAAAATGTCTATGTCTGTTGTTATTCAGATTGCTTGTGTTAGTGGAGTGATTCTAGAGCTTAGTTTCCATCTACACACTATTAAAAATTACAGAAGTAATTTACTTTAATTGTGAATGGGTGTATTACTCTGAGACACACCATACATGTAAACATTTTGGTAGAGGTCACATGTTATTTGTGGTTAGCTGGATGATGACAGAGACAAAACAGACACCATCTTAAAACACTATTAGTAATTGCTTGATCACTGGTTTCCTTTAGAATTTAGTTAAAAGTAAACAGACTGGACTGATCTAAAGGTTTTGGCGTGCATGTTTCCTTATGTTACTGTTAAATTAAATAGCATCTAAGAAGGGACGCACATTAGTACCATAAGCACTTGTAGTGATTAAAAATGAAATTGAGTTTATTCACCATTTATCATCAACCATTTGTGTCTCTGTCTGTCTCTCTGTAATTACCAGATGGTGAGGAAGATCCAGTCATGCAGCTTACACTTGTTCCTCCTGGTGTTGAGGAAGGAAGAGTACGAACAGGTACTGTTTGAGGATTAACATGACGTATGTGAGGGGTTATGTGCCAGTCAAACACAAATGACATATTGTTTTTATATGTCACATTGCAGTCTATCAGCAGCGACATACCACTGAGAATTGACATTATACTATTGTTACAAGCTACATTTAACGTAGCATGATTCCTAAACTGGCCTGCATGAGTGTATGTCTTTCCTACTTCTAGAGGGTTGTGCTGTGTTTAACTGCCCCTTGATGACTTCTCTGCGAGCTCGCTCTCAGTGTTGTAATTCAGGTTTTAAAAGGTGTATTTACAAAAAGTTGTGTGGTGGGAAACAACAAAATGTCTCTTTAATCAAACATCTTTGTAATGAGAATCATTGTAGCCTGTAGTGTGCTCGCTTCTGTCTTCCTACTTTGGGCTGGATTAAATCAGTATCACACAAACACGCCCCCCTCATGTGTCATATGTTATATCAGTTCTGACCATTATCAAAACCTGAAAGACCTAGACTGATATCATAACACTATATTAACACTATAACAAGTGTGGCATGCCTTAACTTTGTGTGAGTGGATCATGGCTGCCCAGGGATTACACTTGTTCCAGTTTTTTGTCTTGTACACTTAATTAAATTGAATTGCCAAAGTAAACACAACTATGAGGGATGTAATGCCTCATTGTAAGTATTCATAAAGTATTCCCCCCCCCCCCCCCCCATAACCATTTTGTTTCTTTTATACATGAAATCATGGTCAATATGATTTGGCTTTTTTGACAACAATTTGCAAAAAAAAAAACTCTTTAATATCAAAGTGAAGACGGATTTTTACAAACTAATGTCAATTAATTAAAAATATATAAGTTAAAGAAGATGATTGCATAAATATTCACCCCCTTCAGGTCAGTATTTAGTAGATGCACCTTTGTTTGCAATTACAGCACTGAGTCTGTGTGGATATGTTTCAATCAGGCTGGCACATCTGGACACTGCTATTTTTCTCCATTCTTCCTTGCAAAACTCTCAAGCTCTGTAATGTTGCTCGGGGATCGGGCGTGAACAGCTCTTTTCAAGTCCAGCCACAAATTCTCAATTGGATTGAGATCTGGGCTTTGACTTGGCCACTCCAGAACATTCAACTTGTTGTCTTTGAACCATTTCTGTGTAGCTTTTGCTGTATGCTTGGGGTCGTTGTCTTGCTGGAAAATAAATCTTCTCCCAAGTTCTAGTTCTCTTGCAGACTGAGTCAGATTATCCTCTAGGATTTGGCAATATTTTTCTGCATTCATGTTCCCCTCTACCTTTACAAGCTTTCCAGGGCCTGTGTTTGGTGTTCGCCAAACATAGTGTCTAGTCTGATGGCCAAAAAGCTCAATTTTTGTCTCATCAGACCAAAGAGCCTTCTCCCAATTGACCTTGGAGTCTAGCACATGCCTTTGGGCGATTTCACATGAGCTTTTTTCAACAGTGGTTTTCTCTTTGCCACTCTCCCATACAGCTTTGACTGGTGAAGAACCCGGGCAACAGTTGTTGTATGTACAGTCTCTCCCATCTGAGCCACTGAAGCTTTTAACTCTTTCAGAGTGGTCGTAAGTGTCTTACTGGCCTCCCTCACCAGTCTTCTTCTTGCCCGGTCACTCAGTTTGTGAGGACGGCCAGCTCTAGGCAGATTTAAACAAGTGCCATACTCCATCCATTTCTGAATGATGGATTTAACTGAAATCCATGGGATGTCCAGTGAGATGGAGATCTTTTTGTAGCCATCTCCTGACACTTTTCAATGACCTTTTCTCTGAGTTGCTTAGAGTGTTCCTTTTTCTTCATGTTGCAATTGTAGTAGGAATACTGATGAATCAGAGACTGGACCTCCCAGACAGGTGTTTTTTTTATACTACAATCACTTGACACACATCAGCTGAACTCAGTTGATCTCCATTTCACTAATTGTGACACTGCTGGCATCAACTAGCTGGACTTCTGTTGAATTAGGTCAGTCACTTTAAAGGGGGTGAATCTTTATGCAATCATCTTCTTTACCTTATATATTTTTAATTAATTGACATTAGTTTGTAAAAATCAGTTTTCACTTTGATATTAAAGAGTTTTTTATTGCAAATTCTTGTCAAAAAAGCCAAATTATATTGACCATGATTTCATGTATGAAAAAAACAAAAGGGTGAAACATCCAAGGGGGGTGAATACTTTTTATAGGCATTGTATTCTTGTCATGAGCTTGTATTGTATAAGACGCAGATTCTCATTGGTGGTAATGGTGTTGGTTATATTTAGGCAATCTTTCCAGGTTATATCAGAGTTATTTATTTTAAGATCTTTGTTCCAACCCTCATATAGTTTTTGGAGTGAATAATTATCTGCCTGTGCTTCTATAAGGTGTTTGTACACTTTCCCTATTCATTTCTTGTTTTCTCCTGAGCTTAGGAATAGCCTCTGAGTAGCTGAGGGTTCTGTAGGCCTATTACAGTATAGTTTAAGTCAAAGTTATCTGTTATCCAGTTCTTTAATTGAAGATATCTAAAACGCTCCTTATTAGTTCAATTGAATTCTATTACCAATTGTTCAAATGGCTTTATACTGGTATGGGAGGTAATATCTACAATAGTTGTTATTCCTTTGTCACTTCATGATCTCCACTTCAGTTCCTCCTTCTGTATGGTGATGGATGGGTTATTCCACAAGCATGTATTCTTTGGAACAGTGATTTCTATCCCCAGAATGTTTTAATCTCTCCCATGTTCTTTATGTGCTATTTGTGACAAACACACATTTTTAATTTTCCACTTTGTAAATAAAGTTTTTTTTTCCCAAGCTGATGATCCTCTGTGTTTGCCCACATATCTCCCTCTGATCTGTTAATGCTTTTTTTAATATACATGAGCAGAATAGTAGTATAGCTCAAGATTTTGGAATTTTAGCCCTCCTTCTTTTCTCTTATTCTGAAGTAGTTTCCTACTCAATCTATGAGCCTTATTTGACAAGATGAAAAAACTGAATAGCTTATTAATGGGTTTTTTGAAAATCCTTAGGGGGGATCGCTGGTATTGTCTGGAAGATGAACAGAAATTTAGGAAGCCATATCAGTTTAAGCAAATTAATTCTGCCAATTAAGTTAATAGGCAGGTCAGTCCATTTATCTAGACTAGCCTTAAGATCCTTAATTAGTGGTGAGAAATTATCTTTATATAGTTTTGCTTTATCTAAACTGATATAACACCCTAGATATTTAATCCTTTCCTTTTGCCATTTAAAGTTGTATTTTAATAAGTTGTGATCTTAAGGCAAAAGTCCTGTTGTTGATAGAAGTTCTGTCTTTTCTATGTTCATTTTGTAACCAGATATTTTTGAGTACTGATCAATAATTTTCATTAGATATGGAATGGTTTATAACATTTACTTCCAACATTAATAACTTCTATCATATCTGATTGGCAAGTTTTCTGAGCCATCGGCTCTACAGCCAAGGCAAAGAGTGATGGGGATAGTGGACATCCCTGCCTTGTGCCCCTAGTTATCTGAATTGCCTCCAGTAGAATACCATTTGAATAGACATATGCCACAGGGGACTTGTATACAGTTTTGATCATTTTTAGGGCCCGAGCGCCGACAGCGGCGAAGGCGCTATTGAAACTGAAGGAATTATTAGGGCCCGAGCGCCGACAGCGGCGAAGGCCCTATTGAAACTGAAGGAATTATTATTTTCCCGGCAAATGAATTGGCTTTTTGAGGGGCTTAACATATTCAAAAACTCACCAAATTTGGCGGTCGCATCAAGTCTGGTGAAAATTTACGTATTTTAAGGGTTTCGGGAATAGGCGCGCAAAAATGGCTCGCTAGCGCCCCCTACAATGTTAAAAAAATTGAGCCCCTGCAGTGCATTTAACGTAGACTCACGAAACTTGGTACACATATGTATGATGTCAAGATGTACAAAACATGTCATTGGAGCCATACCCTAAACCCAACAGGAAGTCCGCCATTTTGAATTGAAAGTTCGAAATTAGTGCGATTTTGGCCATTTCCACGTCGTACTTTAACGAACTCCTCCTAGAGATTTCATCCGATCAACTTCAAATTCGGTCTGTGCCATCTTAAGACATTAAAGATGAAAAGTTGTTAAAAGAAAAACTTTTCGTCATAGGGCATGGCCGTGGCGGGGCGGCCATTTTGTGCGTTTCGCCGCCGAAACAGGAAGTGGGTGTAACTCGAGTGTACATTGTCCGATTGGCTCGAAACTTTCCAGGATTCATAAGAGTCCAACCCTGAGGACAAATAAAGGCCGATATTTACTTAAAGTCATAGCGCCCCCTAGTGGCAACAGGAAGTAGGCCTAAAAGTCAAGGTGCTATACTTTAACGAACTCCTCCTAGAGATTTCATCCGATGTACTTCAAACTTGGTCTCTATCATCCCAACACCTTAAAGATGAAAAGTTATTAAAAGAAAAACTTTTCATCTGACGGTGTGGGCGTGGCGTGGCGGCCATTTTGAGTGTTGAGCGATGAACAAATAAATTGTTGTAACTTGAGTGTACGTTGTCGTATCTGCCCGAAAATTCTCACGATTGACAAGGGTCCAGGCCTAAGGACACCTACAGGCCATATTTGGCTTTTGGTCATAGCGCCCCCCGCTGGCAACAGGAAATGCGCCTTATATGACAAACATCATCCGATGTACATGAAACTTAGAATGTGTGGTCTACATGTGATAATGAGCCGGCCCCTATAATATAACCACGCCCACTTACTCAGGCCACGCCCCCTTTCATAACATTTATACCGTTTAAGGTAGAGTCTTGTGTGAGGTGTCATTGAACTCAGCAGAGAGTTGCTTCTTCATTGGTGATGGTTTGGCCCGCCCCCTATGCTTAAGCCACGCCCCCTTTCATGAATGCTGATCCATCTAAGGTAGAGTCTTGTGTGAGGTGTCATTGAACTCAGCAGAGAGTTCCTTCTTCATTGGTGATCGTTTGGCCCGCCCCCTATGCTTAAGCCACGCCCCCTTTCATAACATTTGAACCGTTTAAGGTAGGGTCTTGTGTGAGGTGTCATTGAACTCAGCAGAGAGTTGCTTCTTCATTGGTGATGTTTGGCCCACCCCCTATGCTTAAGCCACACCCCCTTTCATAACATTTGAACGATTTAAGGTTGACCATTGTGTGAGGTATCAATGAACTCAGCAGAGAGTTGCTTCTTCATTGGTGATGTTTTGGCCCGCTCCCTATGCTTAAGCCACGCCCCCTTTCATAACATTTGAACGATTTAAGGTTGACCATTGTGTGAGGTATCAATGAACTCAGCAGAGAGTTGCTTCTTCATTGGTGATGGTTAGGCCCGCCCCCTATGGCTAAGCCACGCCCCCTTTCATACTATTTGAACGATTTAAGGTTGACCATTGTGTGAGGTATCAATGAACTCAGCAGAGAGTTCCTTCTTCATTGGTGATTTTTTGGCCCGCCCCCTATGCTTAAGCCACGCCCCCTTTCATAACAATTGAACCGATTAAGGTAGACCCTTGTGTGAGGTATCATTGAACTCAGCAGAGACTTCCTTTTTAATTGGTGATGGGTTGACCCGGCCCCTATACTTAAGCCACGCCCCTTTTTATAACTGGTGACCCATTTAAGGAAGAGTCTTGTGTGAGGTGTCATTGAACACAGCAGAGAGTTCCTTCTTCATTGGTGATGGTTTGGCCCGCCCCCTATGCTTAAGCCACGCCCCCTTTCATAACATTTGAACGATTTAAGGTTGACCATTGTGTGAGGTATCAATGAACTCAGCAGAGAGTTACTTCTTCATTGGTGATGGTTTGGCCCGCCCCCTATGTTCAATCCATGCCCCCTTTCATAAATGCTGACCCATCTAAGGTAGAGTCTTGTGTGAGGTGTCATTGAACGCAGCAGGGAGTTCCCTTTTCATTGGTGACGATTTGCGGTGTCTGAGTGCCACGCAAATGCACGGTCGCAGGGAGCGGCGACCGCCGGTGACCCCGACGCGCGCAGAGGAGCGAGGGCCCGTCCATCGCTGCTTGCAGCTTTAATTATTATTATTCTTTTTCCCGGCAAATGAATTGGCTTTTTGAGGGGCTTAACATATTCAAAAACTCACCAAATTTGGAGGTCTCATCAAGTCTGGTGAAAATGTACGTATTTTAAGGGTTTCGGGAAAAGGCGCGCAAAAATGGCTCGCTAGCGCCCCCTACAAAATTAAAAAAATTGAGCCCCTGCAGTGCGTTTAACGTAGACTCACGAAACTTGGTACACATATGTATCATGTCAAGATGTACAATAAACGTCATTGAAGCCATACCCTAAGCCCAACAAGAAGTCCGCCATTTTGATTTCAAAGTTCAAAATTAGTGCGATTTTGGCCATTTCCACATGTCGTACTTTAACGAACTCCTCCTAGAGATTTCATCCGATCAACTTCAAATTCGGTCTGTGCCATCTTAAGACATTAAAGATGAAAAGTTGTTAAAAGAAAAACTTTTTGTCATAGGGCATGGCCGTGGCGTGGCGGCCATTTTGAGTGTTTAGCGATGAACAAATAAATTGTTGTAACTTGAGTGTACGTTGTCGTATCTGCCTGAAAATTGTCAAGATTGACAAGGGTCCAGGCCTGAGGACACCTACAGGCCATATTTGACTTTTGGTCATAGCGCCCCCCGCTGGCAACAGGAAATGCGTCTTATATGACAAACACCATCCGATTTACATGAAACTTAGAATGTGTGGTCTACATGTGATGAGCCGGCCCCTATAATATAACCACGCCCACTTACTCAGGCCACGCCCCCTTTCATAACATTTATACCGTTTAAGGTAGAGTCTTGTGTGAGGTGTCATTGAACTCAGCAGAGAGTTGCTTCTTCATTGGTGATGGTTTGGCCCGCCCCCTATTCTTAAGCCACGCCCCCTTTCATAACATTTGAACCGTTTAAGGTAGGGTCTTGTGTGAGGTGTCATTGAACTCAGCAGAGAGTTGCTTCTTCATTGGTGATGTTTGGCCCGCCCCCTATGCTTAAGCCACACCCCCTTTCATAACATTTGAACGATTTAAGGTTGACCATTGTGTGAGGTATCAATGAAATCAGCAGAGAGTTCCTTCTTCATTGGTGATGTTTTGGCCCGCCCCCTATGCTTAAGCCACGCTCTCATTCATAACATTTGAACCGATTAAGGTAGACCCTTGTGTGAGGTATCCTTGAACTCAGCAGAGACTTCCTTTTTAATTGGTGATGGGTTGACCCGGCCCCTATAATTTAGCCACGCCCCTTTTTATAACTGGTGACCCATTTAAGGAAGAGTCTTGTGTGAGGTGTCATTGAACTCAGCAGAGAGTTGCTTCTTCATTGGTGATGGTTTGGCCCGCCCCCTATTCTTAAGCCACGCCCCCTTTCATAACATTTGAACCGTTTAAGGTAGGGTCTTGTGTGAGGTGTCATTGAACTCAGCAGAGAGTTGCTTCTTCATTGGTGATGGTTTGGCCCGCCCCCTATGCTTAAGCCACGCCCCTTTCATAACATTTGAACGATTTAAGGTTGACCATTGTGTGAGGTATCAATGAACTCAGCAGAGAGTTACTTCTTCATTGGTGATGGTTAGGCCCGCCCCCTATGTTCAAGCCACGCCCCCTTTCATAAATGCTGACCCATCTAAGGTAGAGTCTTGTGTGAGAAAATTTACGTATTTTAAGGGTTTCGGGAATAGGCGCTAAAATGGCTCGCTAGCGCCCCCTACAATGTTAAAAAACATTGAGCCCCTGCAGTGCGCTTAACGTAGACTCACGAAACTTGGTACACATATGTATCATGTCAAGATGTACAAAAAACGTCATTGAAGCCATACCCTAAGCCCAACAGGAAGTCCGCCATTTTGATTTCAAAGTTCGAAATTAGTGCGATTTTGGCCATTTCCACATGTCGTACTTTAACGAACTCCTCCTAGAGATTTCATCCGATCAACTTCAAATTCGGTCTTTGTCATCTTAAGACATTAAAGATGAAAAGTTGTTAAAAGAAAAACTTTTCGTCATAGGGCATGGCCGTAGCGGGGTGGCCATTTTGTGCGATTCGCCGCCGAAACAGGAAGTGGGTGTAACTCGAGTGTACATTGGCCGATTGGCTCGAAACTTTTCAGGATTCATAAGAGTCCAACCCTGAGGACAAATAAAGGCCGATATTTCCTTAAAGTCATAGCGCCCCCTAGTGGCAACAGGAAGTAGGCCTAAAAGTCAAGGTGCTATACTTTATTATTAAAAGAAAAACTTTTCGTCTGACGGTGTTGGCGTGGCGGCCATTTTGAGTGAGGACACCTACAGGCCATATTTGACTTTTGGTCATAGCGCCCCCCGCTGGCAACAGGAAATGCGCCTTATATGACAAACATCATCCGATTTACATGAAACTTAGAATGTGTGGTCTACATGTGATAATGAGCCGGCCCCTATAATATAACCACGCCCACTTACTCAGGCCACGCCCCCTTTCATAACATTTGTACCGTTTAAGGTAGAGTCTTGTGTGAGGTGTCATTGAACTCAGCAGAGAGTTAATTTTTCATTGGTGATCGTTTGGCCCGCCCCCTATGCTTAAGCCACACCCCCTTTCATAACATTTGAACGATTTAAGGTTGACCATTGTGTGAGGTATCAATGAAATCAGCAGAGAGTTCCTTCTTCATTGGTGATGGTTTGGCCCGCCCCCTATGCTTAAGCCACGCCCCCTTTCATAACATTTGAATGATTTAAGGTTGACCATTGTGTGAGGTATCAGTGAACTCAGCAGAGAGTTGCTTCTTCATTGGTGATGGTTAGGCCCGCCCCCTATGGCTAAGCCACGCCCCCCTTTAATAACACTTGAACGATTAAAGGTTGACCATTGTGTGAGGTATCAATGAACTCAGCAGAGAGTTGCTTCTTCATTGGTGATGTTTTGGCCCGCCCCCTATGCTTAAGCCATGCCCCCTTTCATAACATTTGAACCGATTAAGGTAGACCCTTGTGTGAGGTATCATTGAACTCAGCAGAATTGCTTCTTCATTGGTGATGGTTTGGCCCGCCCCCTATGCTTAAGCCACGCCCCCTTTCATAACATTTGAACGATTTAAGGTTGACCATTGTGTGAGGTATCAATGAACTCAGCAGAGAGTTACTTCTTCATTGGTGATGGTTTGGCCCGCCCCCTATGTTCAAGCCACGCCCCCTTTCGTGTATCAAATCAAGTCGCACACAAAACGTCATTGGAGCCATATCCTAAACCCAACAGGACGTCCGCCATTTTGAATTGAAAGTTCAGAATTAGTGCGATTTTGGCCAGTTCCACATATCGTACTTTAACGAACTCCTCCTAGAGATTTCATCCGATCAACTTCAAATTTGGTTTGTAACATCTTAAGAAGTTAATGATGAAAAGTTGTTTAAAGAAAAATTTTTCGTCATAGGGCGTAGCCGTGGCGGTGCGGCCATTTTGTGTGTTTCGCCACCAAAACAGGAAGTGGCTGTAACTTGAGTGTACATTGTCCAATTCGCTCGAAACTTTCCAGGATTCATAAGAGTCCAACCCTGAGGTCAAATAAAGGCCGATATTTACTTAAAGTCATAGCGCTCCCTAGTGGCAACAGGAAGTAGGCCTAAAAGTCAAGGTGCCATACTTTAACAAACTCCTCCTAGAGGTTTCATCCGATGTACTTCAAGCTTGGCCTGTATCATCCCAACACCTGAAAGATGAAAAGTTATTAAAAGAAAAACTTTTCGTCAGGCGGTGTGGGCGTGGCGTGGCGGCCATTTTGAGTGTTTAGTGATGAACAAAGAAGTTGTTGTAACTTGAGTGTACGTTGTCGTATCTGCCCGAAATTTATCACAATTGACAAGGGTCCAGGCCTGAGGACACCTAAAGGCCAAATTTGACTTTTGGTCATAGCGCCCCCTGCTGGCAACAGGAAATGCGCCTTATATGACCAACATCATCCGATTTACATGAAACTTCGAATGTGTGGTCTACATGTGATAATGAGCCGGCCCCTATAATATAACCACGCCCACTTATTCAGGCCACGCCCCCTTTCATAACATTTGTACCGTTTAAGGTAGAGTCTTGTGTGAGGTGTCATTGAACTCAGCAGAGAGTTGCTTCTTCATTGGTGATGGTTTGGCCCGCCCCCTATGCTTAAGCCACGCCCCCTTTCATAGCATTTACACCGTTTAAGGTATACCCTTGTGTGAGGTATCATTGAACTCAGCAGAGAGTTCCTTATTCATTGGTGATTGTTTGGCCCGCCCCTCTGTGCTTAGCCACGCCCCCCTTCATACATGGTGACCCGTTTATGGTAGAGTCTTATGTGAGGTATCAATGAACTCAGCAGAGACTTCCTTTTTTATTGGTAAAGGTTTGCCCCGACCCCCATGCTTTAGCCACGCCCCCTTTAACAGCTAATAAACTGTATGACGTAGCATCTTGTGTGAGGTATCATTGTACTCAGCATGGAGTTCCCTTTTCATTGGTGACGATTTGCGGTGTCTGAGTGCCGCGCAAATGCACGGTCGCAAGGAGCGGCGACCGCCGGTAACCCCGACACGCGCAGAGGAGCGAGGGCCCGTCCATCGCTGCTTGCAGCTTTAATTATTATTTAGTTTGGGAAGTTATATGCAGCTAAAGCGTCATACAGGTAGTTCCACTCTAAATGGTCAAATGCTTTCAGCATCTACCACCATCAGTGTCACAACTAGTTTTTCTTTTTTAGCAAATTGCGTTAGAGATATACAGGTTGTAACATTGATTTTTAACTGTCTATCTTTCATAAACCTTGTGTGGTTAAAATGAATGATTGATGGAAGTATTTCGGTTATTCTGTTATTTATAACTTTTGTAATTATTTTATTATCACAATTTATTAGACTTATTGGTCTGAAATCAGAGGGTTTATTGCACTCTTTACCTGGTTTAGGAATTACATTAATAATAGTCTTATACATTGAAGGTGGCAGGATTTCATTTGTAGTGGCTTGTTTTATAACTTAATTTAATTTGGGGCCAGAATGTTGAATAAAATGAGGTAACCCATCCATGCCTGGAGCTTTGCCTTTTGGGAAGCTTTCAATTGCCTTTTTGATTTCCATCAAGGAAATCTCTTTGGCCAATGTAGTTTTATGTTGCTCTGATAACTTTTTAATGTCAACTAATTTTAAGAAATTCTTTTGTTTATCTGTTTGACCTTCAATTTCAGTAGAATATAATTTTCATAAAAGGAAGCAAATTCTTGGTTAATAAGTTTGTTGTCTCTAACTACAGAGTTATTCACTAGATCTTTTGGTGTGATAGTCTCTCTTTTAGACATCTTCTTTACCAAAGAGGATAACTGCATACCTGTCTTATTTGATGATGTGTATCTTAATTTATTTACGTTATACCTAACCTTATTAGCTTTTTCTAGCAGCAGTTGGTCGTATTCTAGCTTCAATCCTTGCAGATAGAGTTGAATCCTACTTATGTTTCTCTTCTCCAGTCACTGTCTCTTGGCATGGACCTGCAGATGCTGGCCAAGGCCTCCAAAGGGGACCGCTGGTCGAGACCCAGACTGTGTCACATCAGCAGACACCCGGTACATGGCCTGGGGATAACCATCGTCTCAGTGGAAGGTACCAAAACACTGCTGTCATTGTTTGACAGAATGTTCAACCTGATCTCACAGAATTCCGTGAAATGAACACAGCCCCTTAACTCACAATCTGTGGCAGTTTCACGGAGTCGCAAAACATTCCGTGATGGGCCCACAGAAGAATTCCGTGAAACGAACACGGATCGCCGAAAATTCCGTGATGGGCCCACGGAAGAATTCCATTAAATAAACACGGCCCCTTAAGTTAAGGAAAAGGTCATGGGTGGGCTTACGGTTCCGGAAGAACGGGACGGTTTGGTTCAGGAAAAGAAGAAAGTGACTTTTGGAAACGTGACATGCGGGATACGAACCCTGGTCTCCTGGGTGAAAGTCCTGTGTTTGACCCATCCATCACCCCAACCAACCTCCTTATGCGGAATTTCAGCCTTACATACTACTCGCTACTGTAGTCGCTCTTAATGCTACGTCATCTTCTCATTGACTTTACATTGCCATTGTTTTCCATGGTGGCCACACGGAATTTTCACACATTCTGTGCCACCACCACGTAATGCGCTGTTAACAGTTCGTGATCATTTCACGGAATTCTGTGAGACCAGGCTGGAATGTTACAACTCACTTACAGCTTCTCTGAAGACAAAACACACATACTACTTCACAAGCAAGCCAATCAGCATAAATGTCAGCAGATGTTGTGACGATCCATTTACCATTACCGATTCATTTCCTTGCACTAATTTGTCTTAGTTCACCCCTGCTCTCTAGAAGCACCCAGCATGAAAAGGTCCTGAGGCTGGATTTCTGTTAAAGTTGATGTTGTGTTCAGTTAGAAGCTGGAATTATGGATTCCTCACTCCAAACTGTAAAAACCAATGATGATAGTTAACTTGTTCTTTTGAATCCATCTGCCATTTGGATCCATCTGTCATTTGGTGAGCACAGGTTTTGGTTTTGATCTATGTATCACACTTGACAACCTCACTGTGATGACACTATGAAGCTTCAAGCTTCCAAGAAATAGTTCCAGCATGTAACACAAACCACAAACTGTCAAACTTTAGAGGTGTTGAAGGTGTGTGTTTCTACATTGGACAGAGCCAGGCAAGCTGTTTCCCCCTGCTTCCAGTCTTAATGCTAAGCTAGGCTAACCATGTCCTATCTCCAGCTCTGTACTGAACACAGAGACAGAGATTTATAGCAATCTGAACATCTCACTAAGTAGTTCCCAAAATGTTAGAATATTCCTTAAAGCTACATTGTGTAAGAATTTCTCCCATCTAGCGGTGAAATTGTATATGACAACTGAATATTACTTTCTAGCCCCCCACCATTCCCAAACATATGCAAGCTAATGTTAGTAAAGTATCAGTACTACTGTTATTCTGTATATTACGAGATTAATAGTGTAAGGCAATGTTTACAGCATAGGAGAGAAGCAACGGAGGTTTGTGTTTTTAATATATTTCTCTGAGCAGTATGAACAATGTCAATGAAACCGAAATTAGCTCTTAGTATCTCCATCGTTTACATGCAGCTTTTCTAGCTGTAGCTAGTCTGTGTTACAACTCTATTACGTGAGTTGTCTGCCAGGGAAATCACGACACATATGATTACATTTATGTTACAAGCAGCTCTACAGCAGAGAGAAATGAGAGAGTGACTGAGAGGGTGGAGGGGGAGAGGCAGGTGTAGGTTTGGGATTGAAAAAGTGAGAGAAAAGAGTTGCATTTGTCCACTGTGAAGGTTGTAGAAACTTTGTCAGGTGGGTTAAGAAGTTTGTTTATTGTAAAAAACCAGCGGAGCATGCAAAAGTAAAAACAAAAAACGTCTAGATGGTACCCATCAAATTTTGTAAAAATCGGATGAGCCGTTCATGAGATATAAACTTTTTGTACTTGTAGCGCCCCCTAGTGACCAATTTTCATAAAACGGGTGAGGGACCTCCAGAGGGTCATGGCAAACAAGAATCTAAAGTTTGGCGTTGATAGATTTTATTGTGGCCGAGATATGGCAAAGTTGGTGTTTTAATGGTTAGCTACACAAATTTGTTCGTGCGTAATATGCACAATTTTTATCCTATAAAAAATATTTTTATTAACTTTTTGTCAGGTCAGTCTGGAGATGCTACGGTCCAAGTTTCGGGCAGATCGGTCACACGGTCTAGGAGGAGATCGAAAAAATAGGTTTTTGATAAATCACGATTTTTCATGCATAAAAGTCCAGCCGGAAATGGGCGGGGCCTATATCACGTGATTCAGTTGGATCCAGGGAACGTGTCGGTACATGATCCGTTCTGCCTGCACAATCCGTTCTGCGCATGCGCAAAATGTTCGCGCATGCGCTGTTGTACGAGGATTTACGACACTGCACGATCTGTTCCACGCTTCCGGTCGACAGCCAAGCTAACGTTAGTTTAGTTAACAGCTACTTTGGCTAACCGCTAGCTGATTGTAGCGGTCTGCCGTTAGCCTCCACAGGCAAGCTAGTTAGTTTAGCTAACAGCTAATTCGGCTAACCGCTAGCTGATTGTAGCGGTCTGCCGTTAGCCTCCACAGGCAAGCTAACGTTAGTTTAGCTAACAGCTAATTCGGCTAACAGCTAGCTGAGACAGCATGTAATAACTTTAAAAGACCCTCAAAATAAAATGTGAAAATAAACGTTAACATATATAACAGCTGTTACGTCAGTTCTACTTTACTTGTGCTCATTTAAAATACAATCACTCAATACTTGTCTTTATTGTTATTAGTGTGAAGTCTTAAGTTAGCTGTAGCCTGCTTTTCCCATTACGTTTGAGTTAACGTTATTTTAGACTGAATCAAGCTGTCAGCTAGCGGTTAGCCGAATTAGCTGTTAGCTAAACTAACGTTAGCTTCCCGGTGGAGGCTAGCCATAGGCTAGCGTGGAACAGATCGTGCAGGTTGTATCATCGGTAAAACAGTATTATCTTGCGAATGCGCAGAACGGATCATGCAGGCAGAACGGATCGTGTACCGACAGAACGTGTGGATATATGGCTTTTAAATGTCCGGTGTACGGTGTGGGAGTTATAGGGCCAAACGCGTTTTTTTCTGCTATAGCGCCACCTAGTGGTGTAAGTGGGTACATTTTTGCACCTGAGGTCCTTAGCAACCCCCCACCATGTACGGTTTAGGCTGTAGTCGGAGTTTTAGGTGGAGAAGAATAATGGAAAACTAGAACTGCAAGCAGTTATGACGGGGCCCAAGCCACCCACGCCAGTCGCCCCTGACGCCCAGGGGAACGCGCGAAAGCGGAATCCGAAGCCGGGCGGCAGGGAGGCAAACGTCGCGAAATATCGAGAGGCGCGAGCCTGCGGTACGTCGCCGTTGGAAACGTAGCGGTCAACAGTTCACCTCCACGCATATACAGACTACCTTTAAGAATTCTCTACAATAAACAAACTTCTTAACCCCCCTGACCGCAGGAGACAGCAGAGAGAAATGAGAGAGTGACCGAGAGGGTGGAGGGGGGAGGCAGGTGTGGTGGTTGAAGGAGCAGGGGAGGTGGTCACGTTGTTGCAAATGGCGTCATAGGCGCCGATTTATGTTTTCCTCCGTGGGTGCTTCATGGGAAATTAAGCATCAATGCCACCGACATAACCAATCACACTATGACAGATGCTCCATTTAGCACCAACTGCAATTGCATATATTGTATCGCCGCCTATGAATGGTGTAGATTTTGGATTGAAAAAGTGAGAGAAAAGAGTTGCATTTGTCCACTGTGAAGGTTGTAGAAACTTTGTCAGGTGGAGTTTCACTGTGCCGTCTACGGCACAGCTTGTGGCTGTGGCGTCGCTGTAATCTCTATTTATAAACGTTTTTATAACTTTAAAGCATTAAATCTTCAAAATATACAGCCATGCGACACACAATTGAAAGCTTAGAGTCTCAGGATTCCATTAAGCCCACACAGAAAGCATAAGATGATTTACAGCAGTAGCAGCAACTGCTACAAAGTTATAATAAATAAAACAATACAGCGTAAACAGCGCAGCCCATGTGTAGTGCATCCTTACCTGTTTCCTTCCCTTTAGCCACTGCGTGGATTTTTTGCCCAAAACTTTTTTTTATTAAATCCCCAAGAGTCCAAGGAAATGGAATATCCAAGCCATTATATCCAAAACGAGCTGTTCGCCTCACAATCTTGACGTTTCTGGCCGAATCAAAACGGGAAATCGCTGAACTGTTTTTCATTTTGGCACTTCTAACGCTGCTCGCTTCTCTCCTGAGGGTCCTAGCAACTTGATGTGGGCGTCACTCTGTTCTCTGACTTCTAAGGTTTTCATGGATACCTGGTATAAGCCAATCGGTGCAGGTTTGGCTGTGATACACCAATAAGAAAGCTGAAGTCTCCTCTGACGCGTTTTGGCCCACGTGTACTCGAGCGACATTCGCTCGGACCAGTTACATTTAAATGCTATAAAACCCGTCTACATTTTTAGCCAATGAGCAGACAAGTCGGTAGAGACCAAATGTGCCAGTGAAATTTTAACCCTGTAATGGCTGGAGCTGTGTCAAAGCAAAAACAGGGCCTCCTATAAGCATATCACACCCTGTGCAGTTTATAATGACTTATTTCTATATATGTATGTATATATTTATTTCAAGTATGTGTATGATTGATGTGGATGTGTTTGTGTATTTGAGAAGTGTTTTATTTTGTACTTTATTGGCTTTTTTCTTTGCACTTTTCAAATGGAAATCAGAAAAACGCACAGACATATATGTAGAAAAGAATTCATATAAAATCAGTTTTTGAGTCTTTTGGCTTCTGGATTTTTTCTGTAGTAAGCTGAGACATGTGGCTCAACCTAGTTTAAAAAAAAAACATAACTCTCCCGCGATCTTATGAGAAAAAACTACACTACCCACAATTAACAATACATTGCCATGTCCTTACTGTGAGACGCCTAAGACAGTGCTACAGGGAGACAGGAAGCACAGCTGGTCATCCTCGCAGTGGCAGACCACGTGTAACAACACCTGCATAGGATCGGTACATCTGAATATCACACCTGGGCCCCGTTTCAAAAAGCAGGTTTAGTGAAAACTCTGAGTTTGTTAACCCTGAGATGAGGGAAACTCTGGGTTTTCGGTTTCAGAAAGAGAGGTAACTTCACCTCAGAGTCAGTTACAGAGCCTGGTCGGGAGCAGGTTTTCTTCAAGAAACCTCAAGTTTCTCTCAGTCTCCTCCCTCTGACACAACAGTCTCTCATTTCCTCATTCATTCAGTCAGTCTGTATCAGGCGCATTTTAGACCAGTTTGTTATCGGCATGAATAAAAAACATTGTGTTGGTTTATTAACCATGTTAGGCAGATTATAAAATGTTTTTTTTTTCTAAAAACATGGCATTTCCTTGTGTCGATGATCCCGTTGATGAAGAAGCTGCTTTACTTTGCAGGGTGTTATATGTCAAGAGATGATATTAAAGCCCCGACATTTTAATTTTCAGATAACTTCCTATCTCAGCGGTATCGTTTTTCTTCCCAGTCTGTTCCCAGTCCCAACCTTATCCGTCCTCATTTCACTAACGTCACCCATCTTGGGCATGCTCTACATCCCAGTAGATCATTTGTGTCACATTAATTTTTTTTTTTTGAAAACAGCAGTTTTCTTTACAACACTGATGATGTGGAGCATTTTAGTAAAGCTTCATTACCATTATACAATTTTTTCCTTCCCTATGATTTCTCTATCATGTTTATAACTATAGTTTTTAGTTGTGCTTTTTAAATATCCCTCAATATCAGCTGCAGCAGGATAACTGCGTGGTTGGAAACAATTACAGTTACTGATATTCTTGTCTATTTTATATTTAATATATCACATTACAATATATTTTTGTTTTCTAACTTTGACAAACATGTATGCTATATACAGTAACTAAACAATACACTACTTAACCACTTAATTTAAAACAGCTAAGTAACTAATGACATATTTAAAAAACATCAGGTTATCATATTTATCAGGTTCTCTTAGCAATCCAGTCCAAAGGCTCAGGATGCTGCAAATGTTGGTAAAATATGAAAATGGCTGGTGGATTTAAGACACAAAATAAGAATGTATTGAATGAATCAAATATGAACATATCTGTCATTGTCAGTGGCTTGTTGATCTTTACATTGTTAGTTAATTTCCTATCCTGGCCTGGGACACACATTCATACGGTTTAATAAAGTACTTATTGGACTTTAACTTATCATTGCACTTAATAAAAATAACGAGTGTAGCTGTCCTCAATTTAGGTCATCCTGTAGTTATCAATGCACTCACCTGTATAGACAGGCATAAACATGTAGAAAGCGATATTTCAATCTGCAAATAACGCATTTTTACAAACACACTAAAACAAAAGCTGTCAGTTTGTAGTCTAACTGTTTATCTTAGTTTGCCAGGAATCTTGAAATTTGGACAAATTCTTCTAAACTTAACAGCTGGCTGAACAAACCAAACTCTCTGCTGGAGCGGTAAAACTATGGAGGTATTATAAGACCAAAACAGACAAAATAATAAATAAAAAAAAAAAGAATAGGCATATTTGGTATAAATTCATTTTATTTTCTTTATTTGAAAGTCCGGCCTCCAGAGTGTCTGCTTAGAAAAATCCTGGCCCTTGGAAAAATGTAGTTGATGACCCCTGATGTTTTTTTTACACTTTATAAAAATCAAATATGTTGTATGTGAGATTTGAAACCTGTCCCATCACAAAACCATTTTGTCGCATTCAGGAACAATCAGAATTTTGAGAATACGACAAACAATAATTTTTTTCAGCATCTTTCTAAAGTTACAAAAACTTTTCCTCTTTACGAATTGTATAATTTAAATGACAACACTAATAAGGGCCAAAACACGTCTAATGGCCGATCTTTGCTAAATTTGGTAGAGAGCCTCTGAGCGTCATGCCGAACTAGCATCACAAGTTTTGTGTTGATTGCATTTACTGTGGCAGAGATATTGCAATTGCAAATTCCCCATTCAAAAGCATTGAGTTATTGGCCAAAACAAATAAATGTTGCTTATAGCGCCCCCTAAAGGCCGATCTTTGCCAGATTTAGTACAGAGCATCGTAGTGGGATGTTAAACAATGATCTCAAGTTATTTGCTGATAACATTTAATTTGGTCGAGATATGTTATGATACGTGTCTGGTAGCTAGCTAGGAAAATTTGTTTGGTCGTCAAATGCGCAAACTTTAACGTAGCAAATTTCCTTGAGTAACTTTTGGTCAGGTCCATCTGGAGATGCTTCCTACCAGGTTTCGTGCTGATCCGTCACACGGCCTAGGAGGAGTTAGAAAAAGTTGGTTTTGCGCATTGCGCGATATTGCGGAAAACAATTTAAGTGGAAATGGGCGTGGCCTATATCATGTGATTCAGCTTGATTCAAGGACCATGTGGATGTAAGGATTTCTAATGTGCGATGTGTAATGTGGGAGTTAAAGGCAAAAAAACATTATAGCGCCACCTAGTGGTCCACATGTGTAATTTTTGGTAGGTGTGGTCCATGACCCATTGTCTATCTACCCTGTAAATGTAAAGTTGTTCACGTTAGTGTAAGTAGTAAATGTAGACGTGGGTCCCATAGGCCACGCCCAATTTGACCCCTCAGTACCCCACTCTAGAGATGACCTCAGGAGTGTCCCTAGATGGTACCCATCGAATTTTGTAAAAATCTGATTAGCGGTTCTTGAGATATAAACTTTTTGTACTTGTAGCGCCCCCTAGTGGCCATTTTTGTAAAACGGGTGGGTGACCTTCAGAGGGTCATGCTAAACAAGAATCTAAAGTTTGGCGTTGATGGCATTTATTTTGGCCGAGATATTGCAAAGTTGGTGTTTTCATAGTTAGCTACACAAATTTGTTTGTGCGTAATATGCGCAATTTTTATCCTATCAAAATTCTTTTTATTAACTTTTTGGGCGTGGCCTATATCACATGACTCAGTTGGATCCAGGGAACACGGGGATGTATGGTTTTTGAATGTAAGGTGTACGGTGTGGGAGTTATAGGGCCAAACAAGTTTTTTCTGCTATAGCGCCACCTAGCGGTGGAAGTGGGTCTATTTTTGCGCCTGAGGTCCTTGCGGAGTTTTGGACCATTCCTGAAAATGCCAACCCCCCACTATGTATGGCTTAGGCTGTAGTCGGAGTTTTAGGTGGAGAAGAAAAATAATGTATGATCAATCAGTAGAAAAACAACAGGGTTCTACAGCCCTGCTGTACGAACGGCATAGCTTTGCTATTGCCCGTTCTTACAGACTCGGGCTTGGACCCCTAATAATGTATGATGATGATGATTAATCAGTAGAAAAACCCTAACTAGAACTGCAAGCAGTTATGACGGGGTCCAAGCCTCCGATGCCAGTCGCCCCCGACGCCCCGGGAAGCTGCGCCACTCGCCCCCGATGACCCAGGGAGAAAAAGCGGGACCTAAAGCATTACGTGGGGGGGGCAAACATTGGTGAATATCGAGAGGTTTGATCCGCAAGGTCTGCGGTACAGTGTGAGCCGCGACGTCTGCGGTACATTGCCGTTGCAAATGTAGTGGTTAACAGTTCATCTCCATGCATACACAGACTACCTTTAACAATTCTCTACAATAAACAAACTTCTTAACCCCCCTGACCACAGGGGACAGCAGAGAGAAATGAGAGAGTGACTGAGAGGGTGGAGTGGGGAGGCAGGTGTGGTGGTTGAAGGAGCAGGGGAGGTGGTCAGGTTGTTGTAAATGGTGTCATAGGCGCTGATTTATGTTTTCCTCCGTGGGTGCTCACAGGCGCACGCCCTTATAAAAAAAAGTGGTCAAAAATGGTTTGCATTTCAGAACCTTAGGAAATCGAGAGAGGCCGAACACACACGCCTATTAACTCGATAATTAAGCCGTAAAGTAGGTTTCATCTCAGGACAGCGCCACTTCTCACAGATACAGATAGCATTGGAGATGAAAAGTTTAAAGGAACACGCCGACTTATTGGGAATTTAGCTTATTCACCGTAACCCCAAGAGTTAGACAAGTCCATACATACCCTTCTCATCTTCTCACCCTTCTCATCTCATAGCTAGCTATGAAAATTTGTTTGGTCGTCAAATGCGCATACTTTAACGTAGCAAAATTCCTTAAGTAACTTTTGGTCAGATCAATCTGGAGATGCTACCTACCAGGTTTCGTGCTGATCCGTCGCACGGCCTAGGAGGAGTTCGAAAAAGTTGGTTTTGAGCATTGCGCGATACTGCGAAAAAGATTTAAAGCAAAAATGGGCGTGGCCTATATCATGTGATTCAACTTGATTCAAGGAACACGTGGATGTAAGGATTTCTAATGTGCAATGAGGGAGTTAAAGGCAAGAAATCATTATAGCGCCACCTAGTGGTCCACATGTGTAATATTTGGTAGGTGTGGTCCATTACCCATTTTCTATCTACCCTGTAAATTTAAAGTTGTTCACATTAGTGTAAGTGGTGAATCTAGCCTTGGGTCCCATAGGCCATGCCCACTTTGACCCCTCAGTACTCCACTCTAGAGATGGCCTCAGGAGTGTCCCTAGATGGTACCCATCAAATTTTGTAAAAATCGGATGAGCCGTTCATGAGATATAAACTTTTTGTACTTATAGCGCCCCCTAGTAACCAATTGTCGTAAAACGTGTGTGAGACCTCCAGAGGTTCATGTCAAACAAGAATCTAAAGTTTGGCATTGATAGCATTTATTTGGGCTGAGATATGGCAAAGTTGGTGTTTTAATAGTTAACTACACAAATTTGTTTGTGCGTAATATGCACAATTTTTATCCTATAAAAATTATTTTTATTAACTTTTTGTCAGGTCAGTCTGGAGATGCTACGGTCCAAATTTCGTGCAGATCGGTCGCACGGTCTAAGAGGAGATCGAAAAAGTAGGTTTTTGATATATTGCGATTTTTCACACATAAAAGTCTAGGCGGAAATGGCCGTGGCCTATATCACGTGATTCAGTTGGATCCAGGGAACACGTGGATATATGGTTTTTAAATGTCCGGTGTACGATGTGGGAGTTATAGGGCCAAACGCGTTTTTTTCTGCTATAGCAACACCTAGTGGTGGAAGTAGGTCAATTTTTGCGCCTGAGGTCCTTGCGGAGTTTCGGACCAGTCCTGAAAACGGCAACCCCCCACCATGTACGGTTTAGGCTGTAGTCTGAGTTTTAGGCAGAGAAGAATCATAATGAAGAAGAAAACTCAGTAGAAAAACAATAGGATTCTACAGCCCTGCTGTACAAATGGCATAGCTTTGCAATAGCCCGTTCTTACAGACTCGGGCTTGGACCCCTAAAAAAATTACACAATGGAGCTTTAATGAACCTTGGTTGTACAGTAGAGCCATCAGTCTTGTCTCTCAGAGAGAGAGACTTTTACACACAGCTCAGAGGCTCAGAACGCTAGCACGACAGGCTGCGGCTGCTGCTTTCTCCCTCAAATTTGTGTTTTCTGCTTTCCCTACTGCTTCTTGTCGCAAACTGAGTAGGGATTATATGGTTACACACTCAGCAACTTGACTACTAACTTTGATGGATTAACCTGCAAAAATTGTCTGTTAATTACCTTCATCCTTGGTGGCTAGAGCTCGTGGCCTCGCCGCCACTTCCTGCTGTTGTTTCCGGCCGCGGCCACCCAGCTCTACGTCCACCAAACCCACTTCCATGCTCCCTCCATTTTCCCTTTCTGACTGTTTAGATGAAGTTAAAACCTGGTTCACTCATAACTTCCTTAAACTAAACAGTAACAAAACAGAACTGAACAAGTCCACTCTTCCACTCAGGTCAAGAGCCTCGGTGTCATCCTCAATAGCACACTTTCTTTTGAAAAACACATCAATAATCTCACCCGGTCTGCTTACTTTCACTTAGGCACCATACACCGTCTTCGTCCATCACTTACACTCAATAATACTGCTACTCTCATCCACGCTCTTGTCACTTCCCGTATTAATTATTGTAACTCCCTCCTCTCTGGTTTACCCTACAAGTCCCTCCATAAACTCCAATTGGTCCAAAACTCAGCTGCCCGTATTATCACCAGAACCTCCAACAACTGAACCCGTTACTCCACTCCTTAAACAACTACACTGGCTCCCTGTCCAATACCGTATTGACTTTAAGATTTTTCTTCTCACCTACAAAGCCCTCCATAATCTCACTCCTCCATACCTCTCTGAACTCCTTCAGCCCTACACTCTATCCCAAACACTCCGATCCTCTTCTTCCTCACTGCTTTTCACTTTTTCTTTGCCCGACATTCTGCGCCTTTGGAACTCCCTCCCGTTATACATCCGTACCATAGAGTCTCTACCCACCTTTAAAACCTCCCTCAAAACCCACCTGGTTTCCAAAAATCACACCTTACTAGTTAATTACAGTAATTAGCCTGAGTTAAACACTAGCTATCAGTTATCACTAGCTTCAATTTACACAAATCATGAAGGTTTTTTTTAAATATGTATTTATTTATTTTGAACAAAAGTTAAAAGTAATTTCTTCCATTTTCTTCTTTTTTGTTTAGCTTATTAAAAAATATATATAATTAATTCTAATTTTAATTATATTATTAATTTCTTAATTATTTTCATCAATATAAAAAAGGGAGGGAGAGAGGGAGCGTTACACTGAATGTGTTTTCCTGGCTAATAAAACAATCTCTCCAAATAAGAAAAGAGAAGCAGCAATGTCATAAACTTTAAATTATTATTATCATCACAGTGTTGCTGTCCAGAAAAAAACTTTTCTGTATTTCCAAAGAATCAGCTTTACATTAGGCTAAAATTGATCTACATGGCTACATTCAGGTAGTGACCCTTTCTAAACTCACAAAGGAGCATTAAGGATCTTTAAATGTCACGCTTGAGTTGCAAGGTTTAGTGAGGACAGCAGTTTGCAAATTTTTAGCCATCCACTTTTAGATAAACAAAGAGCAGCATTTAGGACTCTATATCTGTGGTGGAAGAAGTATACAGATCCTGTACGTAAGTAAAAGAACTAATACCACACTGTAAAAATACTCTGTTACAGTAAAGTAAAAGTCCTGCATTGAAAATACGAAGTAAAAGTATGTAAGTATCAGTAAAAGTAGAAGTAGTAGAAGTAGTAGAAGTAGAAGTAAAAGTACTCAATGCAGAAATATCCTCACATTTTAAAAACTGATAACAATCCAAACAATCCTAAACAACTAAAGCTGTCAGATTAATTTAGTGGAGCAAAAAGTACAATATTTCTCTCTGAAATGTAGCGGAGTAGAAGTAGAAAGTGGCATGATAAGATATTTTTGCTGCATTGGTATTTAAACTGAACTAGGCTACTTCTTCATTGGAGATTTCTTCCTACAATGTAAAGGAACATCGATGGGTTGTGCTTTTGAGCCGGAATATACTCATTTATATGTTTTTGTTTTTACAGTCATGTTTTAACACTAATAGAAACACATTCCTTGTTAAATTTCTCAAACGGCTTACATATGATATATTTTGCATATTCCAAGCAACTAGCAATCATACTATATAAGGGGCAAGTACGGCTCCTATATATTGTATAGATAGATAGATAGACTTTATCCCAAACTGGAAAATTACTCTGTTACAGCACCAAGTTACAAGGACATACACACATAATCACTCACTCACTCACTCACTCACTCACTCACTCACTGACTACCTCACACACATACAGAAAATGCATGAATAAGATAAAAAGTAAGATACAACTAAATAAGATAGCAAAAGATCAAAATATAGATAGACTACAGACTCTGTACTACATTTAACAATTACTTATTAAACACTAAATATTAAAATTAAATAATAATATATAATTAATAAATAACCAGCTTTTCAAAATGACAGTTGCAATGTGCAATTTTAAGCTCAGTAAACTATTTAAAAAACATGTGCTATAACAGTGTTATAAAAGTGAACTCTTCTCCAAAACAAACAGCTCTGACATAACAGAGCTCAGCCCATAGCTTCACTCACTCAAAGCAGATAGTATGCGTGAAATAAAAACAGGACACGTAATTTCACTGTGTGTAGTGTTTAACTACGCCTGACAACAGCCATAGACTGTATATAGAATGGACCAACAGATCCCGTTGCTCTGGACGGAGACCAGTGAAGGCCATTAGAAGCACTTTTCCGGAGAGCCCAGAGCGTTACTGCGCAGCCTCCAACTGAGAGAGACAACGTAAATGTGACTTGAGCAACCTGTCTGAAAGTTGTAAGTCTTCTGGTAGCTGTGCCAAGAGAAATCTCAATCATTCCGAATATTGCAGAGACGGAGAGTGTAGGTATATGTAAGGAGATAACATGGACACAGGCTAATTATTGCTAACTAAAATGCTAGTTAACATTAGTAATTAAACTTAAACAGCTAATGTAAGTCCAAACTGCCTGCGAGCTTCTCCTGTACTATACGGTAATTCCTCTACTATGCGACAGTAAGTCCCGTGGTTATTCAATAAAATTTTATTTATAGTATCAAATCATAACAAGAGTTATCTCGAGACACTTTACAGATAGAGTAGGTCTAGACCACACTCTATAATTTACAAAGCCCCAACAATTCCAATAGTTCCCCCAAGAGCAAGCATTAGCAGTGGCTATTGCGACAGTGGCGAGGAAAAACTCCCTTTTAGGAAGAAACCTCGGCAGACCCAGACTCTTGGTGGGCGGTGTCTGACGGTTGGGGTTATGACGGTACGGGATGTAGCATGGCACAGCAGAGCATGGGTGGACGCGGTGGACGCAGCAGGACGTAGCCGGGCATTGCAGGGAATCGCAGAGCGTAGCAGGGTGTAGCAGGTCCATAGCCACAGCTGCACCCAAGACCCAGGTCTTGGTGTCGCCCTAATCCGAGGCGATGTTCTGGGCGAAGAAGAAACATAAGGACTCCGGGGAGTAAACTCCCCAGAGCTAGGTTAGTAACAAGCACTTCTGAGACAGGATGTGCATAAAAGGAAACAAAAGAAAAGAGCGTGTCATAAGAAGGAACTTCCTCGGCAGTCTAGAATTATAACAGCATAACTAGGAGAGGCACTATATTATTGATTATACGATAGGTAAATCTGATGACTGTAAAGAGAAGCAGAGAAAAGCAGGGGTGATGTGTCTGCAGCTATACACCCTGCCCCGCCGGTCTAGGCGTTCACTGCAACTCCTCACTCCCTAACTATAAGCTTTATCAAAGAGGAGAGTTTTCAGTTTAGTCTTAAATGTAGCGACGGTGTCTGCCCCCCGAACCCAGATTGGGAGCTGGTTCCACAGGAGAGGAGCCTGATAGCTGAAGGCTCTGCCTCCAATTCTACTTTTAGAGACTCTAGGAACCACAAGTACTCTGGATTCTGGGAGCGTAGTGCTCTAGTGGGACAATAAGGTACTAAGAGGTCCTCAAGATATGAAGGAGCTTGACCATTTAGAGCTTTATAGGTCAGAAGAAGGATTTTAAATTCAATCCTGGATTTTACAGGAAGCCAATGGAGAGAAGCTAATACAGGAGAAATATGATCTCTTTTCTTCTTCTTGTCAGAACATGCGCTGCAGCATTCTGGATCAGCTGGAGAGTCCTAAGGGACTTATTTGAGCATCCTGATAATAAGGAATTACAGTAGTCCAGCCTGGAAGTAACGAATGCATGGACTAGTTTTTCAGCATCGTTTTGAGATAGGATGTTCCTAATTTTAGCAATGTTACGAAGGTGAAAAAAGGCTGTTCTAGAGGTTTGTTTTAGATGGGCGTTAAAGGATAGATCCTGATCAAAAATAACTCCTAGATTTCTGACAGTAGTACTGGAGGCCAGGGCAATGCCATCCAGAGTAATTATATCTTCGGCTAATGATGTTCGTAGGTGTTTTGGGCCCAGCACAATAACTTCGGTTTTGTTTAGTTTAACATCAGGAAATTGTAGGCCAGCCATGATTTTATATCTTTAATGCAAGCTTGAAGTTTAGCTAGCTGGCTGGTTTCGTCTGGCTTGATTGACAGATATAATTGGGTGTCATCCGCATAACAGTGAAAGTTAATTGAGTGTTTCCTAATAATATTGCCTAGAGGAAGCATATATAAGGAGAATAGAATTGGTCCAAGCACTGAGCCTTGAGGAACGCCATGGTTAATTTTAGCGTAATTGGAGGGTTTATTGTTAACATTAACAAATTGCGATCGATCAGAGACGTAGGACTTAAACCAGTTTAGTGCGATTCCTTTAATGGCAACTAAATGTTCCAGTCTCTGTAAGAGGATGGTATGGTCAATAGTATCGAATGCAGCACTAAGATCTAATAAGACAAGTACGGAGACAAGTCCTTTGTCTGAAGCAGTTAGAAGGTCGTTAGTAATTTTCACCAGTGCCGTCTCTGTGCTATGATGCTTTCTAAATCCTGACTGAAAGTCCTCAAATAAGCTATTGCTATGTAGAAAATCACATAACTGATTAGCGACTACTTTCTCAAGGATCTTGGAGAGAAAGGGAAGGTTAGATATAGGTCTATAGTTGGCTAAGACCTCAGGATCGAGGGTGGGTTTTTTCAGTAGAGGTTTTATCACAGCTACTTTAAATGACTGCGGTACATAACCTGTCAATAAAGACATATTTATCATATCTAGCAATGAAGTGTTAACCACGGGTAACGCTTCTTTAAGTAGCCTCGTTGGGATGGGGTCCAAGAGACAGGTAGATGGCTTTAGCATTAATTGTTGAGGGTTTGTAGGATAAAACCAATCTAAGTATATGTCAGGTCTAGTCGTTCTTTCTAGCAGTCTGTCAGTTAAAGGTGACCCATTAGAGGTTGGGGGCAAGAGGTGATGAATAGTATCTCTAATTGTTATAATTTTATCATTAAAGAAACTCATGAAGTCATCACTACTCAGAGCTATAGGAATTAGATGGCTCAATAGAGCTGTGGCTATCTGTCAGCCTGGCTACAGTGCTGAAAAGAAACCTTGGGTTGTTCTTATTTTCTTCTATTAGTGATGAATAATAGTCTGATCTGGCCTTTCTTAGGGTCTTCCTATAGGTTTTCAGACTGTCTTGCCAGTCTAAACGAGATTCTTCCAGTTTGGTGGAACGCCATTTACTTTCAAGTTTGCGCGAGATTTGCTTTAATTTACGAGTTTGGGAGTTATACCAAGGTGCTAGTTTCCTTTGCTTCATCGTCTTCTTTTTAAGGGGAGCAACAGAGTCTAAAGTAGTCCGTAGGCAGGCCGTAGCACCGTCTACGAAATTATCAATTTGAGAGGGACTAAAGTTTACATAAAGATCCTCTGTTATATTACGGCACAGTAATGAGTTTAGTGCTGTTAGAATATCTTCCTTAAATTTAGCTATAGCACTGTCAGATAGGCTTCTAGTGTAGAAGCTTTTATCTAATTTCGTATAGTCGGGTAGTAAGAATACGAAAGTTATTAAGAAGTGATCTGATAATAAAGGATTTTGCGGGAATACTATTACGTCTTCAATTTTGATGCCATATGCCAGCACAAGGTCAAGGGTGTGGTTAAAACAGTGCGTGGCCTCATGCACACTCTGACTGAAACCAATTGAATCTAGTAGTGAGTTGAAAGCAGTACTAAGGCTATTGCTGTCAACGTCCACATGGATATTAAAATCACCTACAATAAGTACTTTGTCTGATTTTAGGACTACACATGATAAAAACTCAGAATATGGACCTGGCGCTCGGTAGACAACAACAAATATAATAGGCTGTACTGTTTTCCATGTTGGATGCTGAAGATTAAGAACGAGATTTTCAAACGAGTTATAATTTAGTTTAGGTTTAGGATTAATTAACAGGTTTGAGTCAAATATGGCTGCAACTCCCCCTCCTCGGCCTGAGCCTCTAGGAATTTGAGTATTAATATGAGTGGGAGGAGTGGCTTCATTTAGACTGACATACTCTTCATGGCCCAGCCATGTTTCAGTTAGACAGAATAGATCAATTTGATTATCGGATATCAATTTGTTTACTAGTATTGCTTTAGAAGACAGAGATCTGATATTTAGTAGACCGCATCTAATTTTCCTATCCTGTTCTATCATTGCAGTGGTAGTTGTAATTCCAATTAGGTTGTTAAGTATTGCCCCTCTTTTGGTTACCTGTGATTTAACTGATCTGAGTTGAGTTACAGACACTGTCTCGTTTTTTGGGGCAGGTTGTGGCTGACGTGAACTGGATGCTAAATTGACTATGTTTGCAGTCAACTTCTTATTACTTACGGGATTCAACACTTTGTATGGTCTATTGTTGATTATAACTGGAATAGTACTAGTACTACATGTTACCCTGCAGAAAACATTTTCAGATTCATTCACTTGTCAAGTGCCATTAGGATCAATACCTGGGGGGCATGAATCTGTGATATTTTCAACAGAATGTCAATACTTAACTTTCAGTGTGGTCGTTATGTTGTCAGATAGTTATAACACAATCATTAGCCTATTTTTACAAAAACGTCTGCTATGGAGCCATAACATGAGATACAAGGTAAGGGAGCCTTTTATACATTGTCGTGTTTCTTTAGAAATAAACAATGGACAAATAAAGTCTTTAAACGCTTCAGATGTAAAGTTATTCGCTGTCAAAGTGACGTCAAAATGAATGGCAGTCAATGGGACATAGGAGGTACCGTTGTGAGGAGAAGCTTACCCCCTTGGCAACAGCCGGGACATTGAGAATTCACGCGCGAGAGGTGATGGATAGTTCCAGTCACTTCGTCATGTATTCACTTCATTGAAACAAGAGAAGAAAGCCTCACTGATGTGAAGATCAGGTCAGAGATACATATATAAATGCTCTCTGCCTGCCATATGCCAACGCTCCGGTAAGTCCACTCACCCCGTCTCTGCCTGGGCATGCCCATAGACAGTATATAATGGACCAACAGATCCCGTTGCTCTGCACGGAGACCAGTGCAGGATATTAGAAGCACTTTTCCGGTGAGCGTTGAGCATAGCCTCCAACTGAGGGAGACGACGTAAATGTGACGTGAGCAGCCTGTCTGAAAGTTGTTAGTCTTCTGGTAGCTGTGCCAAGAGAAATCTCAATCATTCCCAATCTTGCAGAGACGGAGAGCGTAGGTATATGTAAGGAGATAACATGGACACAGGCTAATTATTGCTAACTAAAATGCTAGTTAGGGCCCGAGCGCCGACAGCGGCGAAGGCCCTATTGAAACTGAAGGAATTATTTTCTGCAAATTAATTGGCTTTTTGAGGGGCTTATCATATTCAAAAACTCACCAAAATTGGCGGTCGCATCAAGTCTGGTGAGAATTTACGTATTTTAAGGGTTTCGGGAATAGGGTCACAAAAATGGCTCGCTAGTTCCCCCTAAAGAGTTAAAAAAAATGTAGCTGCTGCAGTGCGTTTAACGTAGACTCACGAAAGTTGGTACACATATGTAACATGTCAAGATGTACAAAACACGTCATTGGAGCCATACCCTAAACCCAACAGGAAGTCCGCCATTTTGATTTCAAAGTTCGAAATTAGTGCGATTTTGGCCATTTCCACGTCGTACTTTAACGAACTCCTCCTAGAGATTTCATCCACTCAACTTCAAATTTGGTCTGTGCCATCTTAAGACATTAAAGATGAAAAGTTGTTAAAATTGGCTCGAAACTTTTCAGGATTCATAGGAGTCCAACCCTGAGGACAAATAAAGACCGATATTTACTTAAAGTCATAGCGCCCCCTAGTGGTAACAGGAAGTAGGCCTAAAAGTCAAGGTGCTATACTTTAACGAACTCCTCCTAGAGATTTCATCCCATGGACTTCAAATTTGGTCTGTACCATCTCAACACCTTAAAGATGAAAAGTTATTAAAAGAAGGTCATTTTGAGTGTTTGAACAGCGATGAACAAAGAAATTGTTGTTACTTCAGTGTACGTTGTCAATTTCTCACGATTGACAAGGGTCCAGGTCTGAGGACATCTACAGGCCAATATTTACTTTTGGTCATAGCACCCCCCACTGGCAACAGGAAATGCGCCTTATATGACAAACTTACTTAGTCAGGCCACGCCCCTTTCATAACATTTGAACCATTTAAGGTAGAGTCTTGTGTGAGGTGTGATTGAACTCAGCAGAGTTCCTTCTTCATTGGTGATGGTCTGGCCCGCCCCCTATGCTTAAGCCACGCCCCTTTCATAACATTTGAACCTAGAGATTTCATCCGATCAACTTCAAATTTGGTCTGTGCCATCTGAAGACATTAAAGATGAAAATTTGTTAAAAGAAAAACTTTTCGTCATAGGGCGTGGCCGGGGCAGGGCGGCCATTTTGTGCGTTTCGCCATCAAAACAGGAAGTGGGTGTAACTTGAGTGTACACTGTCCAATTGGCTCAAAACTTTTCAGGATTCATAGGAGTCCAACCCTGAGGACAAATAAAGACCGATATTTACTTAAAGTCATAGCGCCCCCTAGTGGTAACAGGAAGTAGGCCTAAAAGTCAAGGTGCTATACTTTAACGAACTCCTCCTAGAGATTTCATCACCTTAAAGATGAAAAGTTATTAAAAGAAAAACTTTTCGTCAAACGGTGTGGGCGTGGCGGCCATTTTGAGTGTTTAGCGATGAACAAAGAAATTGTTGTAACTTCAGTGTATGTTGTCAATTTCTCACGATTGACAAGGGTCCAGGTCTGAGGACATCTACAGGCCAATATTTACTTTTGCTCATAGCACCCCCCACTGGCAACAGGAAATGCGCCTTATATGACAAACTTACTTAGTCAGGCCACGCCCCTTTCATAACATTTGAACCATTTAAGGTAGAGTCTTGTGTGAGGTGTCATTGAACTCAGCAGAGTTCCTTCTTCATTGGTGATGGTCTGGCCCGCCCCCTATGCTTAAGCCACGCCCCCTTTCATAACATTTGAACCATTTGAGGTAGACCCTTGTGTGAGGTATCATTGAACTCAGCAGAGACTTCCTTCTTCATTGGTGATGGTTTGGCCCGCCCCCTATGTTTAACCCACGCCTCCTTTCATAAATGGTGACCCGTTTAAGGTAGAGTCTTATGTGAGGTATCAATGAACTTTTTATTGGTAAAGGTTTGGCACGCCCCCTATACTTTGGCCACGCCCCCTTTCACAGCTAATGAACTGTAGGACGTAGAGTCTTGTGTGAGGTATCATTGAACTCAGCGGGGAGTTCACTTTTCATTGGTGACGATTTGCGGTGTCTGAGTGCCGTGCAAATGCACGGTCGCAAGGAGCGGCGTCCACCAGTAACCCCGACGCGCGCAGAGGCGCGAGGGCCCGTCCATCGCTGCTTGCAGCTTTAATTTTGTATTAAGCTACAATGTAAGTTAATAGGGACAATTTTGCAGCTTGTATTAACGTTCACAAAAGTGCTTGTTTTGACATTGACAGGCTCAGATTATTATTCTAAGTGTCTGACAACTGACGATGAACATTTGCCCCTTAGGTTTACATTGCAGCCCGGTCTGTGGCTGCTGGTTACAGCGTTCACACTTGATACTGGACCAATTTCAAAGATTGTTGTTCCTATCAGCCACTTACACACAAAAACATAGGAAAATAGGGTCCAGGTAAAAAAAACGGTAGTTACCCTTTAATAAAATCTATCTAACTATCTACCTACACTATACTTTCAACAAAACATATACTGTATTTCTCATAGAATGTACACACTAGCCAATTGCAAATATATAAAGAAATCTTGTACAGAAAAAAAGATACAACAGCTAAATAACCAGGAACCACTGTATAATATGTGCAAGAAAGAAGAAAAAATGCTACATTCAATTGTGCTTCCCTTGCAATGCAACAGAAAAATCTTTTGGCATGACCCAACCATCCCCCTACAACAATCTGCTGTGATATCCTCACAACCATTGCACCTAGTAGACGGTAATCAACTTTTACAACACTACCACATAACTATTATGTATAATATATGTGTGACAGGTTATTGTGATTGTTGGTTTGTAAAGTTTGATGGATGGTGTTAAAGCTAGAATGTCCCCAAAAAGGCAGCAGTGGAGCAAAAGGTGGTAATGGTATCTTGATGAAAATAATTTATAATTGAGTAGTAAATTTACTGAATTTAAATTAATAATGTATTTTTTAAGCTACACAAAACAGAAGAAATGATAAAGAAAAGAAAATAGAAGAAATGAGAGGATCCTTTGCATGTTAAATAGTGGTAGGCAATACAAAAAAAAAATTATAATTGAATAGTAAATTTACTGAATTTAAATTAATAATGTATTTTTTAAGCTACCCAAAACAGAAGAAATGAGAAAGAAAAGAAAATGGAAGAAATGAGAGGATCCTTTGCATGTTAAATAGTGGTAGGCAACCCCCCCAGGCTTACAGAAATGGTTTCACCCTACTGCTCAGCAGCCAATGGGAACTTAGTACACTCACCCATTCAAACTGGAGAAGTGGCCAAATGGCTCAAAATCACGTGAAATTAACACGTAAACAACGCGTTGTCTACGTGTTGTTAACTTGTTGTTTACGTATGAGAAATTACGTGTATTTGAACTGTTTGGCTTTCCATATAATTACAAATAAAACGTTACACTAGTTATCTCAAGCACGCATAGCGATCTCCTTTTAGCGACTTTCTTGCTAATTCCACAGGGGTTGTGGGAATGTTTACACACTGTTAGCTCTGTTAGCTAGTTTACTTTAGCAGTTAGCGGTGGTTTCTCTCTCTCACTCTCCGGCTCTCTGTTGATCTGGGCGTCAAATTTAGCTATTCCTATGCCTCCTAATGTGACAAATGAGCATGTAATAACTGTAGTTTATTTGTCGTGTTGGAGGCAAAGCTTCGCACCAGGGAAACTCAGCTGTATCTTAGCCCCAGTAACATTAATCGTTGCGGGCTCATATAGCTCCCGTCCCCTGGCAGCAGCGGGGACGGCTGGGTGACTACGTTAGCTACTGTCCAAAACAGCCCATAAGTGTCAGATTCATGGAAAAGGGATGGCAAACTGCTTTGCAATTAACGTTAAGGATTTAAAATTAATTCGTCACTCATGTTGATTACCGGGGCTCAGTGGGCAGACTTACCGCTCACCCAGAAAATAAACAGTAGGGTGCAGATTCTAGATAGTAATCCTGATAGTAAGTAACGTCTTTATACGCAAACAAAATTATCTTTGGTGTCATCATTTTAAACTGGCACTGGTGGCATAACTTTACCTCTTCATGCTTCTCTCCAGAAATTATGCGTTCACGAAGTATCCACTTGCTGGGAATTAATAGCATTAGTTGATTTACGGAATGAACAGAAATCAATTTATTTGTAAAGCACGTTTTACAACATTCTGTTTAATCTTTGTGTTTGGGGAAAGGTATCAAGTCTTTTCAAGCCAAAAGTCTCAAGTCCAAGTGAAGTCATGAGTCATTGGTGTTGAAGTCCAAGTCGAGTTGCAAGTCTTTCCTGAAATTCTCGAGTAGAGTCTAAAGTCATGTGACTCGAGTCCACACCTGCTAATAATGTACAGTAATGTATGTATAGTAATGTGTAATACCAAATACTGTGATATTTTGAAATACTGTTATTGTACTATGTAAATCCCATTGCAACCTATTTTTTCTACCAAATCACATTAGCAGGTAGCCTAATAATTTATTAACAGCTGAGAAGGCTTTCTCTGTAAGCTCTTGTTTCAAAGTACAAGAGTTTTATTCCTTACCATACTGATAATGATGATTATCATTATGATAATAGTAAATATGTGTCACCAGGTCAGAAGGGCCAGTATACTGTGAGCACAATGACTGATGGTCCAGCAGAGAACGCTGGTGTATGCACTGGAGACAAACTGATCTGGATCAATGGAGCCATGGTGTCAACGCTCACACACTCCACTCTCAACAGAACTGTATGAATCCAGTTTCCTCAGTCTGATCTCATGTGTGTTTTTGTTAGACTGAACATGTGTGTGACTCCTGCAGTGTGTTTGGTTCTCAGGTGAAGAAGAGTGGTGACTCAGTGACGGTGCTTGTCATTGACCGTGAGAGTGAGTCTTGCTATGTCAGGAGGAAGATGCCCATCCTGCCTGTGGTGGCACAATGCTGCGGCCTCCCCCACACTGCCAAAACCATGCATCTGGTTAAAGGACGTGATGGATACGGCTTTCTGCTGAGACAAGAGAAGTTGGCAGGCACTCGACGGATAGGTTAAAGATGCACTGATGGTCACATGACAACAATCACATTCATACACAGACACATACAGTATATACACACTCACCTCGTAGATATATATAGTTTGTATTACACAAAGATAGTAAAAACTGAGATATCGAAAGCATCATTTTAAGTCTTCAAGTGATATGGGCAGAATATGTGTAACTAGAAATTGAATTTGAACTAGAAAATGCATTTCCTGCGGAAAATGCGTGGGAATGCTGAATAGCTGAATTGCTAAAGCTAAACTGGTTGAATAGCTTAAATCAGTAAGAAGAAGTTGAAGTAGTGAGAATAGTTGAAAAAGTGGAAATCGTTTTAATACATATGAATTTCATTAAAAAGTTAAAAGCTTATGCTGAACCATTGGCTTCAAAAGTTGAATAATGACAAAAGACGTAGAACATTGTGATTTCTGAGTATATTTTCTAACTGATAATCACACACGAATGCAGAAATATGAAACAAATAGTACAAAAAATCTTAATGCTCAAATGCACTACACTGCTAAAAAATCAGGAAAATTGTTAGAGTTGGAAGCTAAACTGCATTACCCAAGTGAAGAGCTAAAATACATTGTTAGAAAAGCTTGAAGCTGAACTGTAATACTGTCAAAGATGAAAGTTGAAATGAATTACCTAAAACGGCTGAAAGAAGAAATACTTTGTATTATTATCAGACACTGCATAGAACGAAAAAGCATCAATCTAGCTGATATGAGATGTGAAATATATTAGGTAAAAAGAATGGGGCTGAACAAAAGGAAAGAGAGGACAGAGAAGGAGAGAAGGAGAGAAGGAGAGAAGAGAGGAGAGAAAGAGAGGAGAGCCAAAATAAAACATGAATAGCTGAATTGTTAAAGCTAAACTGGTTGAATAGCTTAAATCCATAAGAATAAGTTGAAGTAGTGAGAATAGTTGAAAAAGTGGAATGACATCTTGATCAGGGACACATTGACTGATGTACCCCAGTGGGATTTGAACCAGGATCTCCCACGCCAAAGACATGTGCCCTATCCACTACACTATCATCTGTATAGATCACAAATGTTCCTTTAGCACTTATGAAGCCTCTCTTTGATCATTAATCACCACACCTGCTAATGAGCGCGAGACAGTGTGAGAGAACCGTAGGTTCTTTATTTAGAACTGTAGGTGAAAGTATGAAAGGCTGAAAATGTTGGGAGCGGAAGAAATTTTAAAGGATTTGAAGCATGATCTCATTGAATTCATTGTTAAAAAAAGTGTTAAAAAGCTTAATATTTTAAAAAGTATAAATAGTAGAAAAAAAGTTGAAGAAGTCCCGTCGTTAGCTGAAAGTGCTGAACATTTTAAAAGTTGAATGGTTTTAATAGCTCAATGTATGCAGAAGTTACGGAGAGCCAAAAAACGTACGGAAGAGGGAATAAAAACAAGAAACAGAAACAAACAGACAGAGACAGACAGACTGAGACAGAGAAAAACAAACAGAGAGACATGGACAGACAGAGAGAGACAGAGACAGGGAGAAACAGAGACAGAGACAGGGAGACAGAGACAGACAGAGAGAGACAGAGACAGACAGAGAAAGACAGA
>NC_050179.1:31982401-31984901 GCF_008315115.2 Sander lucioperca | reverse complement strand
CAACAGTTCAGTTTAGCATAAGCTTTTAACTTTTTAATGAAATTCATACGTATTAAAACGATTTCCACTGTTTCAACTGCTCTCACTACTTCAACTTCTTCTCACTGATTTAAGCTATTCAACCAGTTTAGTGTTAGCAATTCAGTTATTCAGCATTCCCACGCATTTTCCGCAGGAAATGCATTTTCTAGTCTTATTCCCTCTTCCGTACGTTTTTTGGCTCTCTGTAACTTCTGCATACTTTCAGCTATTAAAACCATTCAACTTTTAAAATGTTCAGCTCTTTCAGGTAATGATGGGACTTCTTCATGTTATTTTCTACTATTTATACTTTTTAAAATTTTAAGCTTTTTATGACTTTTTTTTAACATTGAAGTCAATGAGAGCATGCTTCAAATCCTTCAAATCTTCTTCCGCTCCCAAAATTTTCAGCTCCTTCATTCTTTCACCTACAGACGCCAAACAAACTTTAAAATGTTCACAACATATTCAGGTATTAGGCTATGGCTTTTCAGTTTGATATCTTTTACAGTTTTTGTGAAAAAGCTGTTTAAGTTTAGTGATCATTTCAGGATTTTTCTGCGTTTCTAGTGAGTGTGTGTTGCGTCTGCCAGAGTGGATGATGTCATCGCTAGAGTGCAGCACCTTAGAAAAAATATCTTTGTCCCCTCTCTATAAATTGCTCTCACGCCCACAATATCTACTTGTCATACACAATTTATACATCAAAACGTAGGTATTTTTGTCTAGTTTCAGCCAATGTGCCCAGTTATGCGATTTGCCTTATACTTTTGGCTCGATGAGCTTCCAAACGACAAGAGTTCCACATCTCCCTCCATTCACAGCCATGTTAAATGTCCTCCACATTTCCCAGCGAAACGCAGAGCGAACCATTTTTTTAAATCGCTGATATGCCTACATTTTTAAGTTTATCAACATAAATCTTACATGAGTACGTTCACAAAGGTCTTGTGTCTCTAACGGTGAAGTTGGTGTTTCGATAGCATGTAATGTTGTGGATTTATTAAGGGTTGTTTGAAGGGTCAGAAGAACAGACTTCAAAGGGTGTTTTCACTGGTCATACGTTACCATGACAACCCTTTCACAGACAGTTGAATTGAATACTACAGGGAGTAATATGAACATTAGTCTACATCTTTAGTGTTCCACTTCTGTCTGACTGTCTCTGTATCTCTCTGTCTATCTATGTCTCTCTGTCTCTGTCTCTCTCTGTTTGTCTCTGTCTCTCTATCTCTCTCTGTCTCTCTCTGTCTGTCTATGTCTCTCTGTCTCTCTCTCTCTGTCTGTCTCTGTCTCTCTCTCTCTCTCTCTGTCTCTCTCTGTCTGTCTCTGTCTCTCTCTGTCTGTCTATGTCTCTCTGTCTCTGTCTCTCTCTCTCTGTCTGTCTCTGTCTCTCTCTCTCTCTCTCTGTCTCTCTCTATCTGTCTCTGTCTCTCTATCTCTCTCTTTCTGTCTCTCTCTGTCTCTCTGTCTCTGTCTGTCTGTTTCTGTTTCTGTTTCTCCCTGTCTCTGTCTCTCTCTGTCTCTCTGTCTGTCTGTTTGTTTCTCTCTGTCTGTCTCTGTCTGTCTATGTGTCTCTGTCTCTCTGTCTGTCTCTGTGTCTCTCTGTCTGTCTCTCTCTGTCTCTTTCTGTCTGTCTATGTCTCTCTGTCTGTCTGTCTGTCTCTGTCTCTCTCTGTCTGTCTCTGTCTGTCTCTCTCTGTCTGTCTATGTCTCTGTCTCTGTCTTTCTCTGTCTCTCTCTGTCTCTCTCTGTCTGTCTCTGTCTGTCTGTCTCTCTCTCTGTCTCTATCTGTCTGTCTCTGTCTGTCTGTCTATGTCTCTGTCATTCTCTGTCTCTCTCTGTCTTTCTGTCTGTCTCTGTTTCTCCCTGTCTCTGTCTGTCTGTTTCTGTTTCTCCCTCTCTCTGTCTCTCTGTCTGTCTGTTTGTTTCTCTCTGTCTTTCTGTCTCTGTCTGTTTCTCCCTGTCTCTGTCTCTCTCTGTCTGTCCATGTCTCTCTGATTGTTTCTCTATGTCTCGGTCTGTCTGTCTCTGTCTGTTTGTCTGTTTCTGTTTCTTGTTTTTATTCCCTCTTCCGTACGTTTTTTGGCTCTCTGTAACTTCTGCTTACCTTCAGCTATTTAAACCATTCAACTTTTAAAATGTTCATCTCTTTCAGCTAATGACAAGACTTCTTCAACTTTTTTTCTACTATTTATACTTTTTTAAATATTAAGAATTTTTCAGGTAATTCATTTCAACTTTCATCATTGACAGTATTACAGTTCATCCTCCAGGTTTTCTAACAATGTATTTTAGCTCTTCACTTATTTAGGTAATGCAGTTTAGCTTCCAACTCTGACAATTTTCCTGATATTTCAGCAGTGCATTTGAGCTTTAAGATTTTTCATACAATTTGTTTCACATTTCTGCATTGGTGAGTCATTATCAATTAGAAAATATACTCAGACCTCACAATGTTTTACATCTTTTCCAATCC
>NC_050179.1:31972401-31974901 GCF_008315115.2 Sander lucioperca | reverse complement strand
AGCATAAGCTTTTAACTTTTTAATGAAATTCATACGTATTAAAACGATTTCCACTGTTTCAACTGCTCTCACTACTTCAACTTCTTCTCACTGATTTAAGCTATTCAACCAGTTTAGTGTTAGCAATTCAGCTATTCAGCATTCCCACGCATTTTCCGCAGGAAATGCATTTTCTAGTTTATTTTTTTTTTTTTTAATTTTATTCCCTCTTCCGTACGTTTTTTGGCTCTCTGTAACTTCTGCATACATTCAGCTATTAAAACCATTCAACTTTTAAAATGTTCAGCTCTTTCAGCTAATGATGGGACTTCTTCAACTTTTTTTCTACTATTTATACTTTTTAAAATATTCAGCTTTTTATGACTTTTTTTTAACATTGAAGTCAATGAGAACATGCTTCAAATCCTTAAAATCTTCTTCCGCTCCCAAAATTTTCAGCTCCTTCATACTTTCACCTACAGACGCCAAACAAACTTTAAAATGTTCACAAAATATTCAGTTATCCGGCTCTATCTTTTCAGTTTGATATCTTTTACAGTTTTTGTAAAAAAGCTGTTTAAGTTTAGTGATCATTTCAGGATTTTTCTGTGTTTCTAGTGAGTGTGTATTGCGTCTGGCAGAGTGGATGATGTCATCGTTAGAGTGTAGCAGCTTAGGAAAAAAATCTTTGTCCCCTCTCTATAAATTGCTCTCACGCCCACAATATCTACTTGTCATACACAATTTATACATCAAAACGTAGGTATTTTTGTCTAGTTTCAGCCAATGTGCTCAGTTTTGCAATATGCCTTATACTGTTGGCTCGATGAGCTTCCAAATGACAAGAGTTCCACATCTCTGTCCATCCACTGCCCTGTTTAACATTCTTCACATTTCTGAGCGAAACGCAGAGCGAACCACTTTTTTAAATCGCTGATATGCCCACATTTTTAAGTTTATCAACATAAATTTTACATGAATACGTTCACAAAGGTCTTGTGGTGGTCACGATTACATCATTTCACCGATAGCCCTTATCATTTTAGCAGTCTGAGGCTTTATTTGAGAGCTTGCTCTGTGTCTTTGAATAGCTCCAGTGGGGCACAGCTGACAGTTTCAGCAGGTGACACGGTCGTTAACCTGATTAAAGATCAAAGAGATCTCATCACAGACTTCAAAGGGTGTTTATCAACATGGTCACAGGTCATTAGTAGCCATGACAACCCTTTCACAGACAGTCAACTTGAATACTACAGGCAGTAATATGAACATTAGTCTATATCTTGTGCGTTCCACTTCTGTCTGACTGTCTCTGTCTCTCTGTCTCTCTTTTTTTTAATTTTATTCCCTCTTCCATACGTTTTTTGGCTCTCTGTAACTTCTGCATACGTTGAGCTATTAAAACCATTCAACTTTTAAAATGTTCAGCTCTTTCAGCTAATGATGGGACTTCTTCAACTTTTTTTCTATTCTTTATACTTTTTAAAATATTAAGCTTTTTAACACTTTTTTTAAACATTGAAGTCAATGAGATCATGCTTCAAATCCTTCAAATTTTCTTCCGCTCCCAACATTTTCAGCCCCTCCATACTTTCACCTACAGTTCTAAATAAAGAAACTACTGTTCTCTCACACTGTCTCTCACTCATTAGCATTAGCTGGTGTGGTGATCAATGATCAAAGACAGGCTTTATAAGTGCTAAAGGAACATTTTCAACTATACAGATGATAGTATAGTGGATATTGTGTATGTCTTTGGTGTGGGAGATCAAGGTTTGAATCCAGCTGTGATACATCAGTCAATATGTCCCTGATTGAGATGTTATTTCACTTTTTTTCAATTATTCTCACTACTTCAACTTATTCTTACGGATTTAAGCTATTCAACCAGTTTAGCTTTAGCAATTCAGCTATTCATGTTTTATTTTGGCTCTCTCTTTTTCCTCTCTTTCTCTCCTCTCTTCTCTCCTTCTCTCTGTCCTCTCTTTCCTTTTGTTCAGCCCCATTCTTTTTACCTAATATATTTCACATCTCATATCAGCTAGATTGATGCTTTTTCGTTCTATGCAGTGTCTGATAATAATACAAAGTATTTCTTCTTTCAGCCGTTTTAGGTAATTCATTTCAACTTTCATCTTTGACAGTATTACAGTTCAGCTTCCAGCTTTTTTAACAATGTATTTTAGCTCTTCACTTGGGTAATGCAGTTCAGCTTCCAACTCTAACAATTTTCCTGATTTTTTAGCAGTGTAGTGCATTTGAGCTTTAAGATTTTTCGTACTATTGTTTCATATTTCTGCATTTGTGAGTGATTATCGGTTAGAAAATATACTCAGACATCACAATGTTCTACGTCTTTTGTCATTATTCAACTTTTGAAGCCAACAGTTCAGTTTAGCATAAGCTTTTAACTTTTTAATGAAATTCATACGTATTAAAACGATTTCCACTTTTTCAACTATTCTCACTACTTCAACTTCTTCTTACTGATTTAAGCTATTCAACCAGTTTAGCTTTAGCA